>NC_081553.1:183496865-183631865 GCF_963082655.1 Stomoxys calcitrans
GCCAGTTCTGGGGAATTCACATTATGGAATGGTCTTACCTTTAACTTTGAAACCATCTTGCAAGTGAGTAGTATGGAAAATTTGCGTTTAAATTGAAATTTATGTAACTCTGGTTTTGTTTTTTGCTGCTCCCACACTTTGTAGGCCCATGATACCTCGGTGCGCACAATGGTATGGTCCCACAATGACAGTTGGATGGTGACCGGCGATCATGCAGGCTATGTCAAGTACTGGCAATCGAATATGAACAATGTGAAAATGTTCCAAGCCCACAAGGAAGCGATTAGGGGAATAAGGTATAGCTTATCATATATTTTTACTATTCTCATTTATTTGCATTCTCTTAAATGTTTAAAAAAATATTTACAACAACAACTACTAGACAGATATCGAACAAATAAAATAAAATTGAGTAGGGCTTTCCTCATATAGGCTAGTTATTATGGTAGCTATATATAAACCTGAACGTAAACAAACAAAAAAAAAACTTTCTCCTAGAACTGGTGCTGATGCTTGGCCTGCTAAGCGTTTGTGTTCCTAATAAAAATAAAGTTTAAACGCAAGCGCCGAATGCTTCAAGCACCAACCTCAGCACCAACAGTATTTTTGAGTATACTCTCTTAGTCTGTAGTCTCAGCATAGAGGAATGAATGAATGATGATACAACCAACAACCACTCTGTGATATCCAATTTTTTTTTCATTATGTTTGCAATGCATTGAAAAGAAATAAAAAGCCAAAGACTGTTTTTTTAGTTTCTATGTTTTTTCGTAAACCAGACAAAAAACAAATTTAAATTTTTTTTATAACGAAAACAAATGAAGCATACAAATTTTGTTCAATAAAATCGAATATTTTCTTTGGAAAAAATAACCAAAACTAAACGTTTTTGATTTTGTTTAAATTGAATACGGTTGGTTTGCCTCGGAAATCCCTAGACTCTCTCTCTCTCCTCCTATCTGTTGTGTAGCCATAACTTGATACTACGACATCATTTCATCCCGTGGCGGCGTTAAGAGACCAAAACTCTTTTTTTCCCAACTCACTTCACAAAAACCAAAACAACTTCGCTCTGCAAAAGCTGGAGGCCGCTTATTTTCAATTGTTTTTAAATTTGTTTTCTTTCTTCCGTTTTTTTTTCTATTCTAACATAAAAATCTATTTTAATTTTTGATTTGTAAAACAAAAACAATAAAGAGTATTCTTGAATAAAAATTAACAAAGCTATATTTTTTTCCAAATGTTTAGGGTTTTTTGTTTCCATGTATAAATAAAGTTTTTAATTGTTGAAAAAGAAGGCAAGGCTTTGGCATTTTTATTAAAACTATCTCTCTCTCTCTCGTAAAACTCGTTAAGCAAAAAAGTATCCAAACAACAAACTCCTAATTATTTTTCTTAACAATTTTTTCTTAATAAACATTTTATTTCCTTTCTCCACGTTCATGTTATACCGAAAACTTTGTAAAAAAAACGTACCATATCATCGTTTTGGGCTCTCCTACGACTCTCACTCTACTGCACAACTGCAATAAAAAAAATTGTTTTCCAATTATTCTGTTTTTCATTAAAACCAAAAAAAATATGACAAATAAATCCAACTCAACTTTTGAAAATCGAACGAACGAACGATACAACGCGAACATGTGTGGCTATCCTGTTTCCGGTTCCCCGCAAAAATCCAACAGTTTCAGTCCGTCGGATAATAAATTTGTCAGCTGTAGCGATGATGGTACATTGCGTATTTTCGATTTTCTCCGATGCCAAGAAGAAAAAGTTCTGCGAGGTAAGTACAAATTTCAGTGTTTTATTTTTATTTTGGGTATAAAGTTAATATTTGGTACTTTCTAAAGTTAATAGTTGTAGCTTTTCTTTATTAGTTTTTAAAGTTTTCAAATAGAACACCTGGTATACAGTGCTTCCAAATCGAAAGATCCAGGAAAATTTGTTAATTTTTCTTCTGTTTGGTAAATGATGAGACACCTCAGAATGCAAGAATGTTTGGCCCATAGAAAATTGAGCGCTTCGCAGTGATAGGCAGATTTTTGAAAAGTTTCTTTCCGGGCAAAATCTTTAAAATACAAGAATTGGTTGTAATACTTTCAAATATTGATAGACGACCTTACAAAGTATGAGTATATATTAATACTTGATCTTCATATTCTAAGTATGTCTTGCCATGTCCGTCGTCCGTCTGTGAAAATTACAACTGTGATCGATGGAATAATGATATCCGTTTGAAATTCTGAAAAGAAACAGGAAAAATTTAGAGCAAATACTTTTTATGTTTTTGTAGTAGCCACATTTGCATGAAATCATTCCGGTCCATGGATTTGCAAATGGACCAATCGGTTCAGATTTAGATGTAGCGTTAATACAAAGTGATCCTTCAATTAGAAACTCTAGAATCTTTAATATGTTAGCCATGTTTATAACTTCCAAAAGCACACAAAATACCTCCCATATATAGATATAGCCCTCTTATAAACCGATATGACATCTTAAACCCCTACAATATTAATTTTACGCAAGATGTGATTGAAATTGAATACGCAAAGTACACTTTTACAGCCCAACATCCACACCGTATGCCGCTGATACATAAATAAATTTAAACCCCATATAAAGTTATCCCCCATTTTGATTTGTAGAGTCATTATTTGCCTCAATTTTTAATCCAAATTGCCTGAAAATAAGTACGTGAAGCACTCTTGTGTATTCCAAGACTTAAATCAAATACCACCCACATAAGTCAATAAATATAAACCCAGGGCTGCGGAGTCGGAGTCGAGCAATTTTCCCTGAAGTCGGAAAACTTACCTCGACTCCAACTCCGGACAAAATAGAAAAAATTGTTTCAACCGAAAAAAAATATATTATAAAAAAAAGACATTCATTAAAATTAAGTCTTTAGTAAAAATTTATTTGAAATTTTGTCTTTCGAAAGGTTTCATTGAAATTTTGTTTTTAGCAAAAATGTCAAAAAATGTTTGTCTTTAAATTTTGTCATTGAAACTTTAGATCTAGATTAGGTTAGGTAAGAGTGGTAGTCCTTTACGGACTCACTTAGACAATTTTAGGTCTATTGTGATAAAACAGTAGCGACAGATTAAGACTTCTGGCAGGAATCGTACCCACGACCCCTGCACTGGTAAGCCAAGCACGCAACAAACTCGGCTGCCGGGGCGCCCTAAGAAAAACTCATTGAAATTTTGTCTTTAGAAAAAATTTCATTGTCTTTTAGAGAAAATTTGATCGACATTTTATGCTTTAGTGAGAATGTGATCGAAATTTTGTCTTTAGAAAATTTTTTTATTGGAATTTAGGCTCTAGAAAAATCCCATAAAAATTTTGTCTTTCGAGAGAATTTCATCGAATTTTGTCTTCAGAAAAAATCTTATTCACTGTTCCCATTAGAAAAATTTTGGAAAAAAATATGGTCTTTAAAAATGTCCTTCAAATTTTGTGTTTAGAAAACACTTTAAAATTTTGTTTTTAAAAAACATTTGATTGGAAAATCTTAGTGTCCAAAAACCAAAAAAAATATGGTCTTTAAAAATTTCCTTGAGTTTAAACTTGAATCGGACTGCACTTCTCACATATCAGTGAGTAGTTTGCCCCTGTTCCTTAGTGGAATGAGCAAAATTTGCATTTACCACAATATGGGACTCAAATCAAAGGTATTTAAGAGTAGAATACGTATACGTATCTGATATCCAATAGTGGGACCAAGAGTTTGAGGGACCACCCCAACCCCCAAAACACCCCTAAATCGGACATATTTACCCACCATGGCAATATGAGGCTCAAATAAAAGGTATTGGGGTGTAGAGCACGAAATTGATACCCTCTTTTGGGACCAAAGTGGCAGGGGGTTCTACTCTTTCCCCAAAACACCCCACAAACAGAAATTATTCACTGACCATGGCAATATTCTTCGGTCTACCCTTTCCTCAAAACACCCCACAACCAGAAATTATTTGCTGGCCATGAAAAATACTAATCGAAAATGTGGGACCAAGTATTTGAGGCACCGCCGCTCCCCCATAGAGTACAAATTTACCGACCATGGCAATGTGCAAATGAAAGGTATTTGAGATTAGAAAACGAACTTTATAAGTGTTGGGTGGACGCCTCATTCCATAAACTCCGCTTAAACCATTGGCAATATGGGGTTTAAAAAATGACATTTGAGAGTAGAGCCTGATGCTGATATTTTTTTCAGCGTTAAGTGTCTAGAGGGATAACCACACCCCCACCCCCCAAAAAACACCCCTAAAGCGGACATACATATATACCGACCATGACAATATGGAATTCAATTAAAAGGAATTCGGGAGTAGAGTACGAAATTGATACCCACTTTCGAGACCACGTTTCGGTCTTAAATAAAGTCTTTTAAAATGTGTTCTTCTTCCCTATCTTCGCATTTACGATTTTAATATCGAGGGCGGGGAAGTGATCATTTTCTCTCTCTAGGCGCTCGTAGAAAATATCCTTGGTCTGCTAGTCCTTGTCGTCCGTCGGGGCATGGGCACAAATAAGGCTGATGTTGAAGAATTTGGATTTTATTCCGTTTTTACTTTGTTTCCGGGGGCGGGTTACTGGCCCAGCGCCCCAACCGCATGCGTTTTGTGGGATTGCATATGTATTCCTCGTTGTGGTGAGCCGCTTGCTCCAAGATCCCACTCTCGCCTCTAACCTGGGAACAGCTTAAAGGCCAACCAATGGCCAACACCAGAGTTGGCCAGTGTGGTGCTCAAAACTATCCCGCGCCGGGGTTAACATTTTTTTTTTAAATTATGACGAGCTAAGTCTACAGGGTTGATGTGCCTTATTCACAGAAGGAACAGACGCCTACCATTTGCATCTTCAACATCCAGGTATTAAGTTTATTCATATTCCGAGACGAGTTTCTATGCATGGAAAATGAAATTCAGTGGATACCACCACTCAAACACAACATGACACATTTCGACCTCTTGGTTAAGGAGGTCATCACCAGAAACCTTTATGTGTGGAGGGTTCAAAGGTCGCACATTGGTCTACGAAATGAATATAATGATAACCAAGTTCGACTCATTGGAGTACGGTGCATGTTTTTCCTTGTAATTGTAGCAACATACTTGCGACGTACCGAGAGATATTCATTACAGAAAAAGAACATCTTGATGAGAGAGTACATTCATTATAATGGTTAATATTAAATATCGCCTTATTGACACGAAGTCTGCTCTTATCAGGCGAGGGCGATAATTAGGTCTGGTACTGAATAAGCATAGAACCGATGCACGCGCGGTGATAGCAGTGGACCTGATCGATGGGGGCACAGTGCGAAGAACTGATTGCTGGGAGAATGTTTGATGTTTTTCCAATTTTTTTTTTGTCCATACACCAAAACAGGGCTCAGAAAATGTATTCCCAAAAACCTTTGACATACCTATAAACCTATCTGTGTCGTACAATATTGGAGTAATCCGCAAACCAAATTTCAGCTTAATTGGACGAAAATTGGGCTTCGCAAAATCAAAACTGGGTGATTGACTAGTATTGGCGCAGTACCTACCTATGAATCTAAGTGGGTCTTTTTTGATTTTGGTTATGGATCATAAGTGTGCTTAAGGCACAAAATGTCAGGTAAATTGATCAAAGATTACGTCTTTTAATATCTAAAGTAGTGTAAACTGGGAAATCAATTTGAATGGGGCTTTATTTGGAAGGAATATTAGTGAAGTGTACTTGACATACCAAATTTCAGCCAAATTGATCAAAAACAAGTAAAAGCGTGCTAAGTTCGGCCGGACCTAATCTCATATACCCTCCATTATGGATCGCATTTGACAAGTTCTTTGACTGACTTTTTCAAATAGAAAAACACCCGTCATGGAAAAACACCACCTCCAAAATTACAGTCAAATCGAGTAATAATGGCGCCCTCTAGAGGCTCAAAAAGTCAATCGGTTTATATGACAGCTATATCAGGTTATATACCGATTTAGAACATACTTGGAACAATTGTGGAAGCCATACCAAAACGACATATGCAAAACCTCAACCATATTGGATAAGAATTGCGCACTCTAAAAGCCCAAGAAGTCTAATCAGGAGATGGGTTTATATGGCGGCTATATTAGGATATTGAGTGATTTAGACCATACTTGACACAGTTGTTGGAAGTGAAATTAAAACACTTCATGCAAAATTTCGGCCAAATCGTATAAGAATTGCGCCCTCTAGAAGCTTCAGAAATCAAGACCCAAGATCGGCTTATATGGCAGCTATATCAGGTTATGAACCGATTTGAACCATACTTGGCACAGTGGTTGGAAGTCATAACAAAATACGTCATGCAAAATTTCAACTAAATTGGATAGGAATTGCGCCCTCTAGAGGCTCTAGAGGTGTAGGTGGGAGATCGGTTTATATGGCGGCTATATCAGGTTATAGATTTATTTTGACACAGTTGTTGGGAGTCATACCAGAACATTTCATGCAAAATTTCAGACAAATCGGATAGGAATTGCGCCCCCTAGAGGCTCAAGACCCCAGACCGATTTATATTACAGTTATGTACCGATCAATCCCATGGCAGCCGGTTGTACGTACCGGATTGACCCGATGGAGTACTTCATCAGCAAGGGCTGCCGCCTCAGTGTACAATGCACTGCTACAACAACAACAACAACATCATGTACCGATTTAAACTATACTTAGTACAGTTTTTGGAAGTCGTAATGAAACACGTCATGCAAAATTTCAGCCAAATTAGATAAAAATTGCGTCCTCTAGTGGCTCAAGAAGTCAAGATCCAAGATCCGTTTATATGGGAGTGTTAACCCCAAGTCCGGCCCTGTCTATATCAAAACATGGACCGATATGGCCCATTTACAATCCCAAACGACCTACATTTATAAGAAGTACATGTGCTAAATTTCAATCGCCCAGCTTTACTTCTTCGGAAGTTAGCGTGCTTTCGACAGAAAGGCGGACGGACGGACATAGTCATGACGATCAAGAACATATATACGTTATGGGGTCTTAGACGCATATTTCGAGGTGTTACAAACAGAATGAAGAAATTAGTATGCCCCACATCCTATGGTGGTATATCCTCCTCCAACCAAATTGAACAAAAATATCTGGTGTTGTATAGCCATAAAGGGGGTCACCATAGCGCAGAGGTTAGCATGTCCGCCTATGACGATGAACGCCTAGGTTCGAATCCTGGCGAGACCAGCAGAAAGTTTTTCAGCGGTGGTTTTCCTCTCCTAATGCTGGCAAGATTTGTGAGGCACTGTCCCATGTAAAACTTCTCTTTAAAAAGATGTCGCACTGCGGCACGCCGTTCGGACTTGGCTATAAAAAGAAGGCCCCTTATCATTGAGCTTAAACTTGAAACGGACTGCACTCATTGATATGTGTCAAGTTTGCCACTGTGCTTTAATGGAATGTTAATGGGCAAAATTTGCTATTTTTGTATAGCAATAAAAAATAGAATTCCTAGCATTTTCGTTGTTGCTGTTGTTGTTGTAGCAGTGTGTTGTACACTGAGGCGGCAGCCCTTGCCGATGGATAACTCCATCGGGTCAATCCGGTACGTACAACCGGCTGCCATGGGATTGTAGCATTTTCGTCTTACAACATGGTTAGCTGAAACATTATTTGATCGAGATAGCGGATATGGAAGTTTTATATTTAGCAAAATAAGTGCGGATAGGATAAATGATGAAACAAACAGGCTCTGTCTGATGAGGATTTTTAGATCACAATGATCCTGATATTATTGGCAGAGTATGGATGCTGCAGTCTAACATTGCCGGTAATCCGTCCTACAATGAATAGGAGCTCGGTAGCTCGCAGCAAAGCTTCTCGTAACAGCAACGAACACCAAACAGATCGGACCTCAATGTTCCAGCTTGTGTGGTGTTCACAGCTAACATTATCGGTAATCCCTCCTAGAAAGAGTAGACTAAAATAATCTCCTTGTTAAAACCACTTGCCGGAAGAAAGCCAACGATAGCCTTTGGATTACTTGTAATTATCAATGAGTTTTCGTGAGTTAGAGACAGAGAAGGAGATCAAGTTTACAGACTTCAAACTAAAAGCCGCCTAGGACACTAAACGCTTGCATTCGAATAGTCCTCTCGAGCGTCCCAGTAGTTAAGTTGATACCGAACTCCGTTTACTCGTACGGGGGTTGGTGGATTCAATATCCACCAAAGGTTTTGGTCTGTCGCAACTGTTTCATCATTATGGACAAAATTTTTCCAAGTGAGGCTAATTTCAGACAACCACTACAATCTTACCTAAGCTAGTCTCTTCACCCCGATGAAAGAGAGCGTTGGTAGTAACCTAGGATTACTAGAGCGGGCATCATTGGTTCTATTACTAGAAGAGGCTTTGGGCGGTAACTGTTGCAGTATCTGCCACTGTTTCCCAACATAACATACCTCCAATAATGCTGGCAACATTTGTAAGGCCTTTACAAAAAGAATTGCGAATTATGAATTTTCCCTTGCGTTAGTTTGTTGTTGTTGTAACAACATTTTCATGTGGAGGTGGCTATCCTCGTCAAGCTCCCGTAGGCGAGCAAGCTCGATCCGGTCCAAAGGACCGATTGCCACGGAAAATGATAGTCATTGGTTATTTAAAGGCGCCAATAACTCGCCTTGTCATTTCGAGCATCATAGGCACTCAGTATTTGTGTACGAGCTGGTGCCGCCCGGCCTCTCCCTGAGACTCGATACCGCACGATACACGTCACCTGTTTACATTGTCGGTAGTCCCCCCGGCCAGACCCACTCAACTCAGACCCAGATCCCTGTGGACGCACCCCATCTTAGTCGCAGAGATCCTGGGTCTTGACACTCAACAGAATCAAGCAGACAGAAGAACAACAACAACAACAAACGCTGATTGTCCGAGACTGCCGTTAAAGCTACTCCGTATGGAACATTCCACTATCCGTAACGTGTGGACGCGCCCGGTAGCTCACAGCTAAGTTTCTCGTGGCAGCAATGAACACCACCCGGATCGGACCTCAATGTTCTAGCCTGTGTGGTGCTCACAGCTTATCCGTGCCGGGACAATAATTGTATTTACTTCACATTTCCATTGGCTCCCCAATATCTAATATCGCACAAAATATGCTCTAGATGTAGAAGACACGAAAGTAATCGTCCATAACTCGTTCGTGCCAAACATTTTCAGGGCTCAACAATGGCTGTAGGGAATGTTCCTTTCATAATTACTAGCTGGCCCAGTGTCCTTTCCAATACCAAAATGTCTCCCCCCTGATCAGCCTGTATTATCGTTCGAATATTATCATAAAATTTGTACTCTACTCCGAATGACCTTACAGTTGAATGCCCTTTTGCCTAAACAGACCTACATGTCTGTTTGGAGCTATTTTGCGAATAGGCCCCCCCGCCCCATTTACTTAGATCTAAAAATAAATATCGGAAAAATACTCTACTCTTAAAGTCTTTTGATTTGTGTCCCAAATGGTTCAGTGTGTAATACCAAAGTAGCGGCAGAACAAAGTTTCCGCGGGGAATCAAAACCATAACCGCCGCATTGGTAATTAAGGCTCCCGTATAAAACGAGCTTCCGATTTATTTTCTTGAAGCGCAAGAGGAAACAATTCGGTTTGTCTAAAAATTTCAAATGGAGTAAAATAGAAGACACACCCATCGGCTTTTTGAAAGTTTGCATGGTGAGGTAACAAAGGGCGGGCGATTTTCACCTCTTTTTGGAAATGTTTATGCAAATTCGGTTTATGATTCCGCGTATCCTAGAATTAAGCGCAGAAGTCACCATGTCCGCCTATGACGCTGAACGCATGGGTTCGAATTTCGGCAAGAACATCAGACGAAAATGTTCAGCGGTGGTTATGCCTTCCTAATGCTTGGGCTTTTGTGAGGTACTATGCCATGTAAAAACTTCTCCTCAAAGAGGTGGTGCATTGCGGCACGTCATTCGGACTTGGCCCTTATCTTTAAACGGACTTGGCCCTGTCCCTTATCATTTTGCTTAAACTTGAATCGGACAGCAATCATTGATATGTGAGAAGTTTGCCCCTGTTCCTTAATGGAATGTTCATGGGCAGATTTTCATTTGTCTCCTTTAACAAGAGATTGTATCTATGAGCAAAAACTTTCGCCATCAAAGTTTTTACAGGTCTATGAATACAATCATCTGGTCTGATGTTGTTGTAGCAGTGTATTGTACACTGCGGCAGCAGCCCTTGCCGATGAGGGACTCCATCGGGTCAATCCGGTTCGTACAACCGGCTGCCATGG
The DNA here is from genome assembly GCF_963082655.1 of Stomoxys calcitrans. Lineage (NCBI taxonomy): Eukaryota > Metazoa > Arthropoda > Insecta > Diptera > Muscidae > Stomoxys > Stomoxys calcitrans. The sequence goes on from NC_081553.1 coordinate 183,507,164, forward strand.
GATTGGTTGTTGTATCTGGTCTGATCATAAACCTTTAGAGAAGCAAATTGTTATACATTTAGATCTAATACTCGGAGTTTAGATGCTCTCCAGCCCTGTTCGAAACGAAAAGTGCGACCTAGCTACGGGACATGAGTATTATTGATAACTATATGAATGTTTTCTGGTTTGCTGCTATAGATGAGCAAGGTTCCGGCCCGTAGCAATGATCGCTGCAGGAATATGATGACCATTGATTATATAAAGGCTCCAATAACTCGCCTTGTCCTATCCAGTATCACAGGTAATCTGTACTTAAGTAAGATTCGGAGCCGACCCGCTTCTCACTGAGACTCTCCACTCAAAACCGCTGAGTGTTCGCGAGTGCAGCTACTGAGCATTTCACAATCCGCATCCTGTGGATGGGGCCCGTTAGCTTTCTGCAGAGTCATAGTTCTCAGCTGAGAGACTCCGGACGCCTGTGTGATACTCATAGTTTTTCCGAGCTGGGGCTGCTGATATGTAATGTAGTGGACCGTGAGTCACAGTTTTTTGGGTAGTAGGACCTACCTTGGCTAGGACTGCAGGCGCTTGACCTAAGGTGCCGACTGGCCGTTATAATTCTGGTTGTTGTAGCCACATTGCATGTAGAGGTAGCGATCCTCGTTAAACTCCTAAAGATGAGTAAGCTCATTCCGGCCGATAGGACCGATCGCGGCCTCTCACTGAGACTTTCCACTCGTTCTGGTCCAAAGGACCAATCGCCAAGGAAACAGTGTGGCCATTGGTTATTAAAAGGCGCCAATAAATCGCCTTGTCATATCGAGTATCATAGGCACTCAGTATTTGTGCAAGAGCCGGTACCGCCCGTCCTCTCACTGGGACTCTCCGCTGATTGTCCGCGACTACCGTTGCAGCTACTCCGTATGGAGCATTCCACTATCCGCAATCTGTAAACGCGGCCGGTGGCTCGCAGCTAAGCTTATCGTGACAGCAATGAACATCACACAAATCGGACCTCATAGTTCCAGCCTGTGTGGTGATACTCATGATTCCGAGCCGGTTCTGCTGATATGAAATGTAGTGGGCCCTGAGGCACAGTTTTTTGTGTAGTAGGACGTCCCTTTGGCTAGGACTGACGGCGCTTGACCTCTGTGGACTAAGGTGCCGACTGGCCGTTATAATTCTGATTGTTGTAGCCACATTGCATGTAGAGGTAGCGATCCTTGTTAAACTCCTTAAGATGAGTAAGCTCATTCCGGTCGATAGGGCCGAACGCTGCAGAAACGTGATGGTCATTGGTTATTTAAAGGCGCCAGGCACTCGCCTTGCCATATCGAGCTTCACAGGCACTCAGTATTTAACCAAGAGCAGGTGCCCCGCGGCCTCTCACTGAGACTCTCCACTCGATACCGCTGATTGTCCGCCACTGCAGTTGCAGCTACTCCGTATCCTATGCACCCCACTATCCGCAACCTGTGGACACTGGTGGTTTTGGTGGTGTTTTTTGGAGATAAAGGAGTAGAAAAGAATCGATGGTGCATCTCTTGTACCAATGTCTCACCCGGCAGGATGGAGCAATAGAGTTTTGGGTGCACACAGAAAATTTTAGTTTACATTAACAATATAAGGATTAATTTGGATTCTTAAACGTAGAAGTTTCACTAACTCTTTGCCTTTACAGGTCATGGTGCTGATGTAAAATGTGTCCACTGGCATCCACAAAAAGGTCTAATAGTTTCAGGCAGCAAGGATAATCAGCAGCCCATTAAATTATGGGATCCAAAAAGTGGTTCGGCTTTGGCCACACTGTAAGTTTGACATTACTAAAAAAAACTCTGAAATTATTTTGTTAATCGTAAACTTTTTATTGCAGGCATGCACATAAATCGACTGTGATGGACTTGAAATGGAATGATAATGGCAATTGGCTGATAACAGCATCCAGAGATCATTTACTTAAACTATTCGATATAAGAAACCTCAAGGAAGAAGCTCAAGTTTTTCGAGGTCATAAAAAGGAAGCAAGTTCTGTGTCTTGGCATCCGATTCATGAAGGTCTATTCAGTTCTGGGGGTTCAGATGGTTCCATATTGTTTTGGAATGTGGGGTAAGTATAAGCGTATACAAATGGAGGCATTCATTTAAATTTTGTGTTGTTTTTATTTTGTATAGAACCGACAAAGAAATTGGCTGCGTGGAAACTGCCCATGACAGCATTGTCTGGACCTTGGCCTGGCATCCTTTGGGTCATATCTTGTGCTCCGGTTCCAATGATCATACCATAAAGTTCTGGACCAGAAATCGCCCTGGTGATCTGATGAGAGACAAATACAATTTGAATACTTTGCCCGCCAGCTTGGCTGCTCTCGATGATGGTGAATATGATGATGCGATTATACCCGGCATGGGTCCCGAAGACAAAGTCGAATTTACCGAAAGTCTGACAGCCGATAAGGGCTTCATTCCCGGTCTTGATTTGGACCCCTCTAAGAATTCCTCACGTGATCAGGAGAAGAAGGTTCCTTATAGCAAACCCATACCCAGAAACTTTCAAGTACAATGGGCTGGTCCCCGCAGACCCGATGACATGGATGATGACAACTATAGTGTACGTGATAGGCGCCAGGACAACAGTGGCCTAACGCCTCAACAAGTTAGTGAAAATTGCATAGAAGCCATGTTGGCCAGTGGCGTGCTGACCACCATGGATCCCCAGGCTATTGTGGGCATTTTAGTTTATGGACGTTTCATACGCGTCCATCCCGATTCAAGACTTATGCTGGCCGTGAGGCAAGGACCTGACTATTTAAACAATTACATAGATGCTGGTAAATTAGAGGAATTGCGAGATGTGGTGCCGGCACGAGACAGATCGAGTTCTATGTCACCTACCTTGGAGGGGCGAGAGAGTTCGCCACCCTCAAAGAAAAGTCGTTTCGAGCCGCGGCAACACAATCCTTTGGCTGTGTTTGTTAAGGAATTGCTGAGTCTAAAGAAACCCTTCCTGCCTTGTTTGCTCAACATGAAAGCTCAGCCCCCATCAGCAGATGGTTCAAGCTCGCCACAACACAACAATAATAATAACAATAACAACAACAACAACTTTCAGTCTTCAAGTCAAGGGCCCTGGGGCGGTAGTAATAACTCATCTTGGAATAACCACAATGGCTTTAACAACAACAATGACAAAAGTAATGATGGCTTTTCCAATCAACAGAACTCCAATTCGCATAAAAACTCCAACTCCAACAGTAGCAACAACCAAAACACCAGCAATAGCAGTAATTCGAATAGACGTAACCGCCGCAACCGTGGCGGTAACAACAATGATAGCGGTGGTGGTGGTGGTGGCGGTGGCGGTGGAAGTCGTAACCGAGGTCGTAATAATCGTCGATTTTAGATATTATTCCCCCGATTGTGATCTCTACGCGTTCGGCCCCTCCCCCACAATAGTGTTAGATGAGTTATTTTCCCTATACCAAGAAAACAAAAAAGGAAAACAAAATGTTAACTTCCACTGCTACTAATATGACACTGTGAATACTAACTGAATGATGTTTGAAAATGTTTAAGGAAGAAAATCTGAAATCTTGTTCCAATAAACCCTGTAATGCTGTTGTAGCCAAATTTTCATGTGGAGGTGGCGATCCTCGTTATGCTCCTATTGTGAGCAAATTTGTTCCGGTCCAAAGGACCAATCGCCACGGAAACAGTGTGGCCATTGGTTATTTAAAGCGGTCAATAAATCGCCTTGTCATATCGAGCATCATAGGCACTCAGTATTTGTGCAAGAGCCGGTGCCGCCCGTCCTCTCACTGAGACTCCGCTCGATACCGCTGATTGTCCGCGACTGCCGTTGTTACTACTCCGTATGGAGCATTCCACTATCCGCAATTTGTGGACGCGCCCGGTAGCCCGCAGCTAAGCTTCTCGTGACAGCAATGAACATCACACAGATAGGACCTCAAAGTTCCAACCTGTGTGGTGCTCAGAGCTATCCCGTGCCGGGAATATAAACCCTGTAATGTTATTTTAGTATCCACCTATTTGCATGTGAAGGTAGCAATCTTCGTCAAGCTACGACCCATAGAACCGATCGCCGCGAGAATATTATGGCTATTTAAAGGCACCAATAACTCGCCTGGTCATATTGAGTATATGATACTCAGTATTTAAGCAAAAGTCGGTGCTGGCCGGCATCTCATTGAGATTCTCCACTCCAGTTGCAGATACTCAGTATATTCATGGAGCAATGCACTATCTTCAACCTATGGACGCGTCCGCCAGCTTCAGCTAATCTTCTCATGATAACGATGTATACCAAATGGATCAGAGCTCAAAATTCTTACCTGTTTGCTGCTCATAGTTATTCAGTGCCGGAATCCCTGCAATAGTGCTGAGTGACCTCTTATCAAATACCAATCAGCGCCTTTGTCTTCCTTCGGTTAATGTAAGGCTTCTGGTTTTAGGATTTTAAAAGTGTTTTGAAATAAATTTTAAGGAAGGCAAGCTGAATGAGGGCATATATTCTACACCAACTAGAACTTGCAAGGCTTACATTAATATTACAGCTAAAAATCTTTTAGGTTAGAGGGCACACGTCTAGCAATTTTGCAACACTCTGAGAATATTCATTGTCTTCGCCTTTGAAGTGGTAAAGAGATTTCCGATATAGTTTCATCACACTACCGTGGCCGTCAGTAAAATAAAAAGAGAAGGGTAGGAGTTGTGACAGTTTTATCCATTTAGCCATTACAGGCCTCTTGCAGTAAAATGAAGTGACGAGAGGGCTACGTGTCTGGAGAAAATTCAGACAATAAAAGGGGTGCTCATTCATAATCCAGTGCTTTTACCTGAAATTTCATAACCACAAACCCTCAAAGGTCCATATTTCCCGGAGTTCATTGCGACATCGCCCTGACATTACAATGACCAGTCAGGTCTCTTATAGGCAGTGTGAAGTCGTGTTCAAAAGTTACATCCTAATCCTTGAAGTACTCGGTCCAGGCCCTTTGGCCACCCTGCAACTCATAGCATCAATACACGCTCTATTTGCCCAGTCATCGCGGGAAGCATATATTCTACCAAGAAGCTGAGTTTACCGCGACATCGCCCTGACATTGCAATAACCAGTCAGGACTCTTATCGGCAGTCTGAAGTCGTGCTACTCAAGCTCAAAAGTTACAACATAATCCTTGAAATAGTCGGTCCAGGCCCTTTGGCCATCCTGCAACTCATAGCATCAATACACGCTCTATTTGCCCAGTCATCGCGGGAAGCTTATATTCTACCAAGGAGCTCTCACAGGGGAGGTTTTACAGATTAAGCAACCTAATTAGCACTCATAGACGTTCCATTCCTGGTCAGCTCTTCAGTCACCTGGCCGGCGCGTCACAGTCATTCCGCCATGGCTTTATGGCCGGAACCTATCAAAACCTTCTCCACGGTACTCTTTGCATCAACTAACCAGAGTCGGGTTATCATAAGATTCGGCTTATAGAGCCTCCACTTCTGACTGTCCACTTATACTGTAATAGTCGTAGCACCTAAACGAGGCAATACCCGTTTAGAAGCCTATAAGACTCCGTAATTCCCAGGCAATCCCATGGTTGTACGTACCGGATTGTCTGCACCCTCAGTGTACAACACACTGCTACAATGACAACCAACCAACTAGCAACCAATTCCGAAGAACTCGATGAATAATCCAGACCCGATTTAGGTTAAATGGGTAGCCCATCCTAAAGGGAGTTCACTGGGACACCAGTTTTGCCCCATTGTGATACTCCATCGAGAAATGAAGTGGTCCTGCGAGTCTATAGGCACATGGAACAGCTAGTATCGCGTAAAAGGGACGACACTCGTCCAGAAGCCTATAAGACTCCCAAATTCCTAGAAAATCAATGAAGGTTTCTGCCCCGGTTACCCTTTAATCTAGACACAGCTGTGTATATAGAAGTGCCAGGTTTAAGTGGAATGGTGAGTTCACTCGGAGGCCAGTATTGCCCCATAGTGATATCCTATACAGAAAGAAAGTGCTGCTGCGATTCCACAGGCACATGGAATAGCAGGGTAGTAGAACAAAAGGTGCTCGACGATTTTTGTTTGCCTCCCCTTGTGTCCACCGTGGCTTCTAAGGCCTTATGCCCCACGAAATCGTGCTTTCTCAGCCCCACTATAAGTAACGTCCTGTTTCGTGAACTACTACTGAACTACCACACGGCCTTGGCTTACCAGCAAACCTAAACCTTTAAAATCTGATAGCCTCTCCAAGGTTCCTCTTCACGTTTATCGAAATCGGCTCTAGGCTTTTTAGAACTGCGAAGACTTTTGCATAAAATAAGCTCCATCCGTTCAGAAGCCTATAAGACTCGAGGCTTTGAGCTCCGATCTTTGGTGTTCATCGTTATCACGAGAAGCTTAGCTGGGAGCCACCGGGTGCGTCCACAGGTTGCGGATACTGGAATGCGGAGTAAGTGTAATTGCAGTCGTGGACAATCAGCGGTATCGAGTGGAGAGTCTCAGTGAAAGGCTGGACAGCAGCAGCTCTTACTTAAATACTGAGTGCCCATGATTCTGAATATACACATTTCCGGTCCGGGAGCTTGACGAGAATCGCTATCTTCAAATGCAAATTTAGCTACAACAACAACTCTCCGTTGACTAACCCTATAAGACTCGAGGGTTTGAGCTCCGATCTTTGGTGTTCATCGTTATCACGAGAAGCTTAGCTGGGAGCCACCGGGTGCGTCCACAGGTTGCGGATACTGGAATGCGGAGTAAGTGTAATTGCAGTCGTGGACAATCAGCGGTATCGAGTGGAGAGTCTCAGTGAAAGGCTGGACAGCAGCAGCTCTTACTTAAATACTGAGTGCCCATGATTCTGAATATACACATTTCCGGTCCGGGAGCTTGACGAGAATCGCTATCTTCAAATGCAAATTTAGCTACAACAACAACTCTCCGTTGACTAACCCTTCCAGGATTTCGCTCTCTCGTTTCATGAGCCCGTAGTTAATTTAGGGATAACACACATGTTTCCACTATCATAATGACACAGACCTCTGCCTGAAAGTAGGGATACCTTCAGCCCAAAATACCCTCTTAGGAAGAACGACATCCAATCCATTAATAAGATAGGACAGCCTGGCACCCTAATTTCTTGTATCCGTCAACAAGGAAGGAATATATAAGTAAGGTTAGGTTTGCTTAAAGAAGACGCGTCTAGCAACCGTAGTTGCCAGCCGCTTCCTCTGAGGCCCTTGATCCATTGTATTCGTCCTAGAAAGAGATGAAATGAGAGCAAAACGAAAGATTACTTTGACACAGGAACAGAATGTGCGAAATCTCATCGACTGCATTTTCACCTCACAAGCCTCCACAGGCCCTTATAGAAGTCTAGAATGAGAACAGGGTCAAATGTCTGTGGAGAGCTTAGAGAAGAAAAGAGGTGTTCAATCGTCTCATACTCTTCCTGATCCCCACAGACCCTGCAGAGGTCCTCTGCGTCTCGAGCTCATCGCAATGTTAACGACCAGACTTCGCAGTGACCGTTCAAGACTCCTACCAACAGCTAAAAGTCGCGCTTCTTCAGCCCCAGGACAATCAACGTCCTCTTCCCCGGATCCCCGGAAACAGGGCCTTCGCCAACCTGCAACCCGCAGTGTCAGACCACGCCAAGACTGCGCGTTCGCCGTAATAGATCTCCACCATTCCAGATGCATTAGATCGAGTATGGCATTTAGCACCTTATACCAAGCGCCACATCCATATGCCCCGTCTCCAATTCCTCCTCATCCCCACAGACCCTGCACGGGGTCCTTCTCGTCTCGAGCCCATCGCGATGTCAACGACCAGACATCTTCAGTCCCAGGACAAACGAAGTCCTCGTCCCCGAGATCCGCGGAAACGAGGCCTTCGCGACCCTGCAACTCAACACTGCACGCCATAATAGACATTCACCATTCAAGGTGCATTAGATCGAGTATGGCATTTAGCGTCTCCCTCGATAGCCACGCCGTGATATGTTGTAAGTGTTCGATCATTCTGCGGAGCGTATGGCTACCCAGAACCTTACACCTACATTGATATGCCTCTTCTAGAGCCCATCGTAATGTCAGCGACCTGACACAGTGGCCGGTAAAGGCTCCCACCAACAGCCCAAGGTCGCGCTTCTTCAACCCCAGGACATTCGACGTCCTCGTCCCCGAGATCCTTGGAAACAGAGCATTCGCGGCCCTGCAAACCGCAGTGCCAGCGCTCGCCAAGTCTACGCGTTCGCCGTAATAGACATCCCACATTCCAGGTATATTATATCGGGAATGGCATTTAGCGACTCCTCATTTTGCCTCTAAGATTAGCGACGCCGCGGCATGTTGTAAGTGTTAGACCATTCTGTGCAACGCACAGCTACCTACAGGCTTATACCACGCCCCACATTTTTATGCGTAGCCGCTACTGCATCGAAATCGTATCTAGGGCCGCCAAAGCCGTGCAGAACTCAGCATAAAAAACACTACACCCGTATTGATGCCTATATGACTCGATGCGCCTTCCAATCTGAACCCATGCGATTATACAAAAAGTTCGGGGAACGGCGGGATACCTCCAGATTAAAGCTACCTTATAGAGAAAACAACATATAATCTATCACCATAGAAGGCTTCCTAATTCCCTCTTTGAAAAAATGACGTTCAATTAGCTAACAAGGGAGTACCCCCTTGGTACTGATATAGCTGCCATGTATAAACCGATCCTGGGTCTTGACTTCTTGAGCCAATAGAGCGAGCAGTTCTCATCCGATTTGACTGAAATTTTGCACGTAGTGTTTTGGTATCAACAACAACTGTGTTAAGTATGATTCAAATCGGTTCATAATCTGGTATAGCTGTCATATAAACCGATCTTGGATCTTGACTTCTTGAGCCTTTAGAGGGCCCAATTCTCATCCGATTTGGCTGAAATTTTGCCTGAGGTATTTTGTTTTGACTTCCAATAACTGTGCGAAGTATGACACTAATCGGTACATAACCTGTTGTAGCTGCCGATCTGGGATCTTGACTTCTTGAGGGCGCAATTGTCATCCGATGTGGCAGAAATTTTGTACAACGCCTTCTCTCTCATGACCTTCACCATACATGTCTTATATGGTCTGAATCGATCAATAGCTCGATACAGCTCCCATATAAACCTATCTCCCGATTTTTTTACTTCTTGAGCCCCTACAGGGCGCAATTCTTATCCGAATGAACTGAAATATTACACAATGACTTCTACAATGTTTAGCATTCATTTATGGTCCGAATCGGACTATAACTTGATATAACTCCAGTAGCATAACAGTTTTTATTCAATGTTCTTTGTTTGCCTAAAAAGAGATATCGCGCTTAGAACTCGACAAATGCGATCCATGGTGGAGGGTATATAAGATTCGACCTAGTTTCAGTTTAGTTTCTTGCCAAGACACACGCCCTTGTAATTGGCCTCCCGGAGAAAAAGGCAGCTCTCCTTCATCGAGGACATGTCCCTTTAAAACACCAAACTTAGGCCTTCTGGTGAATAGTACCTGCTCAGTCTTTCTGGTATTTATACCATTCGCCCATCAGGACGGCTTCCTCAATGCCTCGTGAACTAGTTCCGTAACAGCAGAGCTAAAGCGGCCACCCACCTTTGGGGTCCACCTCACAACTATTGGGTTGCCCAAAAAATAATTGCGGATTTTTTAAAAGAAAGTTAATGCATTTTTAATAAAACTTAGAATAAACTTTAATCAAATATACTTTTTTACACTTTTTTTCCAAAGCAAGCTAAAAGTAACAGCTGTTAACTGACAGAAGAAAGAATGCAATTACAGAGTCACAAGCTGTGAAAAAATTTGTCAACGCCGACTATATGAAAAATCCGCAATTACTTTTTGGGCAACCCAATATATCAGACCTCAGAATTTCATTGATATGTTAGAAATTTTAATCGGACGTCATTTTTTTTAATATAAGGGAGCCTCCCCTTTGTTCCTTTTTATGTGGAGTATATAAAAAACGACAAATCCATGTGTATGGACTATATCAAGATATAGTCCGATATAGGTCAGTTATGGGCCGAGTTGATCAGTTACAGGGCGCAAATTATCTTCGATTTGTTAAGTGGTCTTCCGTTATGACTTCCGGCATAGTTTATGCCATGTATGGTCTGAATGAGTCTTTGAACTTAAAAACCTCCTACTGGGTTGCCCAAAAAGTAATTGCGGATTTTTCATATAGTCGGCGTTGACAAATTTTTTCACAGCTTGTGACTCTGTAATTGCATTCTTTCTTCTGTCAGTTATCAGCTGTTACTTTTAGCTTGCTTTAGAAAAAAAGTGTAAAAAAGTATATTTGATTAAATTTCATTCTAATTTTTATTAAAAATGCATTTACTTTCTTTTAAAAAATCCGCAATTACTTTTTGGGCAACCCAATATTTATACGACTTTTCGGTTTGACTTCTTTAGCACTTGGAAAATCTTTAGACTCTCCCAATCCAGCAAAAGGATATTGGAAAAGCTTAGATTTTTTTCCTTAACATTTTTAAAATTCAACAGGTATTTCCCAATGTAATAAAAAAAACAAAATCCTTAGTATTTAAACAAAACCCAAATAACATTAAGCTATGAATTATTTAATAATAGAAAAAAAAGTAAAAATATTTTTAAAATTATAACTTGGCCTGTTTTCATAGAACACATTTTTCTGCGATGATGAGAAGGATTCCAAGTAAAATCTTTGAATGAAAGTCATCAGTTGTGGGATGGATCCATTGCATCTCCCGAAAAGTTGATTTGTTTACTAAGCTCTTAAAGATCTTAAACAAATGTCAGCTGTAAAACGTAATCACTGTAGAAAATTTTGTTTTATGAAAACTGCGGTTTCGTATCCGATTTTATTTTCATTTCACTGTTGCTGTTTTTTGTATATCCTAGAGTTTTTTGCAATTGCACGCTATTATGATTGTAAAGGATTTGTAAAATGATTTCCTTTTCCCTCCTTTCCCCTTTTTTTTTTTGATATTATGTGTAAATTTAATCTAGATCTTATGAAGAAGGAAAAATATATATAAATGTATGTAAAAAAAAAACAACAACAAACGAAAATGAGTAAAAATAAGAAAACAAACAGCTTATAAGGTAACAACTTTAAGAAGATTGAGAAAAAAATATATAAACCTAAACAATTGCAAAACTATGATGTATACAATAACAATTATCATTTATTTTTGTTTTACAAATACATTATAATTTTTTATAGTTCGTATCGAAGTACATACATTCCCTGTTATATTGAGTTTAAAGTTCCCCCACACACACACACAATCTCATTATCCCCACACATTCATTATTTGTTTTTTATTTAGACTTTTTAAAGATTTCGAATTATGCAAATATATATATCACAATGGAAAAAACAAGCAAAAAACTGGTAAGTGTTAAATTTTTACTAAATGTCTTTATTTTATAACAAAAACAAGTAAGATAGATGAAACCCCTTCTTAAAAATCCTATTGAAAACTTTAATTCAACCTGGCTGAATAAGTTTTTCCTATGGAAAACTTTAATTCAGCCTGGCTGAATAAGTCTTTCCTATGGAAAACTTTAATTCAGCCTGGCTGAATAAGTCTTTCCTATGGAAAACTTTAATTCACCCACGCTGAATAAGTTTTTCCTAAGGAAAACTATAATTCAGCCTGGCTGAATAAGTTTTTCCCAGGGAAAACTTTAATTCAGCCTGGCTGAATAAGTTTTTCCTAAGGAAAACTTTAATTCAGCCCGGCTGAATAAGTTTTTCCTATGGAAAACTTTAATTCAGCCAGGCTGAATAAGTCTTTCCTATGGAAAACTTTAATTCAGCCTGGCTGAATAAGTTTTTCCTATGGAAAACTTTAATTCAGCCTGGCTGAATAAGTTTCTCCTATGGAAAACTTTAATTCAGCCAGGCTGAATAAGTTATTCCTATGGAAAACTTTAATTCAGCCTGGCTGAATAAGTTTTTCCTGTGGAAAACTTTAATTCAGCCTGGCTGAATAAGTTTTTCCTATGGAAAACTTTAATTCAGCCTGGCTGAATAAGTTTTTCCTATGAAAAACTTTAATTTAGCCTGGCTGAATAAGTTTTTCCTATGGAAAACTTTAATTCAGCCCGGCTGAATAAGTTTTTCCTATGGAAAACTTTAATTCAGCCTGGCTGAATAAGTTTTTCCTATGGAAAACTTTAATTCAGCCTGGCTGAATAAGTTTTTCCCAGGGAAAACTTTAATTCAGCCTGGCTGAATAAGTTTTTCCCAGGGAAAACTTTAATTCAGCCTGGCTGAATAAGTTTTTCCCAGGGAAAACTTTAATTCAGCCTGGCTGAATAAGTTTTTCCCAGGGAAAACTTTAATTCAGCCTGGCTGAATAAGTTTTTCCCAGGGAAAACTTTAATTCAGCCTGGCTGAATAAGTTTTTCCCAGGGAAAACTTTAATTCAGCCTGGCTGAATAAGTTTTTCCCAGGGAAAACTTTAATTCAGCCTGGCTGAATAAGTTTTTCCCAGGGAAAACTTTAATTCAGCCTGGATGAATAAGTTTTTTCCCAGGGAAAACTTTAATTCAGCCTGGCTGAATAAGTTTTACCTATGGAAAACTTTAATTCAGCCTGGCTGAATAAGTTTTTCCTATGGAAAACTTTAATTCAGCCTGGCTGAATAAGTTTTTCCTATGGAAAACTTTAATTCAGCCTGGCTGAAAAAGTTTTCCTATGGAAAATTTTAATTCAGCCTGGCTGAAAAAGTTTTCCTATGGAAAACTTTAATTCAGCCTGGCTGAATAAGTTTTTCCTATGGAAAACTTTAATTCAGCCTGGCTGAATAAGTTTTTCCTATGGAAAACTTTAATTCAGCCTGGCTGAATAAGTTTTTCCTATGGAAAACTTTAATTCAGCCTGGCTGAATAAGTTTTTCCTATGGAAAACTTTAATTCAGCCTGGCTGAATAAGTTTTTCCTATGGAAAACTTTAATTCAGCCTGGCTGAATAAGTTTTTCCTATGGAAAACTTTAATTCAGCCTGGCTGAATAAGTTTTTCCTATGGAAAACTTTAATTCAGCCTGGCTGAATAAGTTTTTCCTATGGAAAACTTTAATTCAGCCTGGCTGAATAAGTTTTTCCTATGGAAAACTTTAATTCAGCCTGGCTGAATAAGTTTTTCCTATGGAAAACTTTAATTCAGCCTGGCTGAATAAGTTTTTCCTATGGAAAACTTTAATTCAGCCTGGCTGAATAAGTTTTTCCTATGGAAAACTTTAATTCAGCCTGGCTGAATAAGTTTTTCCTATGGAAAACTTTAATTCAGCCTGGCTGAATAAGTTTTTCCTGTGGAAAACTTTAAGTCTGTCGTGATTGACTAGTGTTTTCATCGAGTTATTGAGAGATTTCGCTTTATTGACACCTGAGTCTTTGTTGTAGGTTCCAAAATGCACCAACCGTTTATTCTGCCTATGACCATTGACTTACCTGTCAATCTTCCGGTTGGGTTCACTTATCATTGGCCTGCTGGGTTTGCTTCGAATAAGGTTATAATGTTGCTGTGCTAATCTCACTGCTACGATCGGGAAAATTGGGTCTCATGACTAGAGATGAACTATATTTGGATATAGCTGCCCTATGGACCGACCGCCCGATCTCCCGATATGGGGTATTGAGGCCATAAATGATCCATTTATTACTCGAATTGGATAAAATTTGGCACAGTGTATTCTGGTAGACCTATACCCATTTCTGTCCAATGTGGTCCAGATAAGACCATATTTGGATATAGCTGCCATATAGACCAATCTCCCGATATAGTGTAATGAGCCTATGAAAGGAACATTTTTCTTCCTATTTCGATGAATTTGCCACAGCGAGTTCTGGTACCCCTTCAAACCTTTTTGTTGAATATCGTCCAGATCGGACCATGTTTGGATATGGCTGCCATATAGACCGATCTCCCGATATAGAGTATTGAGCCCATAAAAGGAGCATTTTTCATCCGATTTGGATTGGTCTTGTTAGGTCTCTTAAAAAAAAAAAAAATGCCGATTTCAGATCGGTCAATATTTGGATATAGCTCGCATAAATAGCAATCTCCCGATTTAAGGCCTTGGGGCCATAAAGATCGCATGTATTACCCGATTGCGCCGAAATTTGCCACTGTTAGTTGATTTAGTACAATCAACATCCGTATCGAATATGGTCCACATCGGGCAATATCTTGATACACATTATTCAAGGTCTAAGACCCATAGAAACCTTATTTAATGCCCGATTTCGCTGAAATTAAGCACAGTGAGTTGTTTTAGGACCATCGAAATTCATGTTAAATATGTTTCAGATGAGACAATATCTTGATTTAACCCCCATATAGACCGATCTTCCGACATAAGGTCTAAGGCTCATAGAAGCCGCATTTATGACCTAATTGCGCTGAAATTTGGCACTAAGAACTGTGCTAGGGCTTTCGTCGTCCGTGCAGAGTATGGTTTAGATCGGACCATATTTGGATATAGCTGTCATATGCAGCGATCTCCCGATTTACATTCTTTGACCCATAAACGGATTATTTATTACCCGATTTCGCCGAATTTTGGAACAGTGAGTTACGAGGATCTAACATTCGTGCTGGGTTTGGCCTAGATCAGAACATAATTCGCTATAGCTGCTACTAATATATACATATACCTCTGGTGGTGGGTATCCAAAGTCCGGGACGAACGCAATTAATGCATTTTCACTTGTTGGTGTACTTTCGGCGTTCAGATACAATGAAGCCATTTGGCCGATGAATATAGGAATGTGGTCAGAGGCTAGGGTGACAATCTTTCGCCATGTCGCCAGACTCGGGACGAACTTGAGCAGGGAGTTGTCTATTTGTTCTGCCATTACCTTACATTCTGGGTTTGAGGGCGCCAGAGTTCGTGGTAAGCTTTAAAGTCCATTGACAAAGCGGTTCTCGCCTACGAGCCATGGTTTGGTATAGGGATTTCCAACAAGAGGTGATATATTGAACCCCGGTATTTAGTAGCTGTTATTTTTGAAGCTTTTAAACTTTGACATTTAACAAGGAAAAACTACGCGATTATTATCAAGTAAACGTGTGCTAAATTCAGCCGGTCACAATCTTATATTCTCTCCACCATAGATCGAATTTGTTAAGTTCTTTGGCCGACAACTCTTTAAAGTTGGCTAGAGGCTCAAGAAGTTTAATCGGGAGATCTGTTTATATGGGAGCTATATAAGGTATATGGTGAAACTATAAGGTTGATGGTGAAACCAAAACACTGACGAATTAACAGCATCTTTAATGTTAAATGGTTTATCAGATGACTTTAAGCCGCTTGTCATAGCTATGGAGAATTCTAAGGAAAAAATCACGGTAGATATGGTGAAGAATGTTCTACTTCAAGACCCAAAGTTTGATAAAACTTCAGAGAAAGAATCAGCATTACAGTCAAAAGGTGTCAAGAAAGGTAAGAAGTCAATTAAATGCTTCAATTGCAATGGAAATGAGCACATTTCAAGAAATTGTCCTAGCAAATCGAAGTCAAACAACAATGAAACCAAACCAAGAAGAGCCATATGTATAACATCCGTGATGCTGTTAATAAAAAAGTAATTGTTGCGGATAAGGGTGCAATTGTTGTGGAATCCATCGGAGATATTGACATTACAACAGGTTTGTTACAGTCAAAGACGTGGAGTATGCGCTAATTTATTGGGTTGCCCAAAAAGTAATTGCGGATTTTTCATATAGTCGGCGTTGACAAATTTTTTCACAGCTTGTGACTCTGTAATTGCATTCTTTCTTCTGTCAGTTATCAGGTGTTACTTTTAGCTTGCTTTAGAAAAAAAGTGTAAAAAAAGTATATTTGATTAAAGTTCATTCTAAGTTTTATTAAAAATGCATGTACTTTCTTTTAAAAAATCCGCAATTACTTTTTGGGCAACCCAATACTTACGGTTCTACAAATGACCAAAATAGTAAAAAGGTATGCTTTGAAGGTGAAAAGTGCACAATTTTTGATAAAAAGGGACATGTGTTAGCGACAGCAAGTCCAATGGAAAGAAGAATAAGGCTTTTACACTTATTGATGATTTCAAGTTGTGGCACCGAAGGATGGGTCACATCTGCCATAAGAAATTAAATGACGTAAAAAGGGTAAATACAGGTATAAAGTTTGATCGTGAATGTCCTAAACCTTGTGTTGTATGCGTGAATGGAAAGCAAACTCGAATAATAAGCAGAGAAGTCGGAGCGCGTGCCAAAGAACTGTGGGAAATTGTCCATTTAGATGTAATTGGTTCATTGAAAGATTTTTCGTTTTCGGGAGCTCGTTTTTTGCAGACTTTTGTTGATGATTTTTCAAGAAAATTGTTTATTTATCCGATCAAGAATAAGTCTGATGTTTTTTCAATTTTTATAATACCCTTTACCATAAGATGGGGGGTATACTAATTTCGTCATTCTGTTTGTAACTACTCGAAATATTCGTCTGAGACCCCATAAACTATATATATTCTTGATCGTCGCGACATTTTATGTCGATCTAGCCATGTCCGTCCGTCTGTCTGTCGAAAGCACGCTAACTTCCGAAGGAGTAAAGCTAGCCGCTTGAAATTTTGCACAAATACTTCTTATTAGTGTAGGTCGGTTGGTATTGCAAATGGGTCATATCGGTCCATGTTTTGATATAGCTGCCATATAAACCGATCTTGGGTCTGGACTTCTTAAGCCTCTAGAGTGCGCAATTCTTATCCGATTGGAATGAAATTTTGCACGACGTGTTTTGTTATGATATCCAACAACAGTGCCAAGTATGGTTCAAATCGGTCCATAACCTGATATAGCTGCCATATAAACCGATCTTGGGTCTTGACTTCTTGAGCCTCTATAGTGCGCAATTCTTATCCGATTGAAATGAAATTTTGCACGGCGTGTTTTGTTATGATATCCAACAATTGTGCCAAGTGTGGCTAAAATCGGTTCATAACCTGATATAGCTGCCATATAAACCGATCTTGGGTCTTGACTTCTTGAGCCTCTAGAGTGCGCAATTCTTATCCGATTGAAATGAAATTTTGCACGACGTGTTTTGTTATGATTCCCAACAACTGTGCCACGTATGGTTCAAATCGGTCTATAACTTGATATAGCTGCCATATAAACCGATCTTGGGTCTTGACTTCTTGACTTCTTGAGCCTCTAGAGGGCACAATTCTTATCCGATTTGAATGAATTTTTGCACGAAGTATTTCGTTATGACATCCAACAACTGTGCCAAGTATGGTTCAAATCGGTCCATAACTTGATATAGCTGTCATATAAACAGATCTGGGGATTTGACTTCTTGAGCTTCTAGAGGGCCCAATTCCTATCCGATTTGGCTGAAATTTTGCATGACGTTTTTCTTACTTTCAACAACTGTGTCAAATAACGCTCAACCGATCTGGGATCTTGACTTCTTGATCCCTAGAAGTCGCAATTATTATCCGACATGCCTGAAATTTTGTACGACGGATCCTCTCATGACCATCAACAAACGTGTTTATTATGGTCTGAATCGGTATATTGCTCGATACAGCTCCCATATAAATCGTTCTCTCTATTTTACTTCTTGAGCCCCCAATGGGCGCAATTCTTATTCGAACTGGCTGAAATTTTACACAGGTCTCCAACATATAATTTAATTGTGGTCCGAACCGGACCATATCTTGATATCGCTCTAATAACAGAGCAAATCTTTTCTTATATCCTTTTTTGCCTAAGAAGAGATGCCGGGAAAAGAACTCGACAAATGCGATCCATGGTGGAGGGTATATAAGATTCGGCCCGGCCGAACTTAGCACGCTTTTACTTGTTGAATTTACTTCTTATTTAAGAAAAGATAGTGCGATCGAATAATGGAGGGGAATACATTGGGAACAATTTTTCTAAATTTTTGCAAGAAAATGGAATAGTGCATCAGATGTCGTGTCCTTACACACCCGAACGAATAAATAGGACAATTATAGAAAGACTAAGATGCATATTAATTGACATTCGTCTTGATCAACGTTTTTGGGCAGAAGCTGCTGCGACCACTTCGTACTTAATAAATAGAATACCTTGTCGTGGAGACAAAAGATGTCCTGAGGAAATATGGTGTGGCCGAAAACTAGGTTTACAACATTTGAAAATTTTCGGATGTCCAGCACTAGTGACAAACAAAGAAGATCTAACCTAGATTCGAAGTCGTCAGAGTGTGTCATGGTGGGATACAGCTCTGAAAGCAAAGCTTTGCGTTTATTTGATCCAAGTGAAAAAAATTATAATAAGCCATTGTTTGCGCTTAATTTTTTCCGTCTACACACACTTTCTGGACTTATATTGGGTTGCCCAAAAAGTAGTTGCGAATTTTTTAAAAGAAAGTAAATGCATTTTTAATAAAACTTAGATTGAACTTTAATCAAATATACTTTTTATACCCTCCACCATAAGATGGGGGGTATACTAATTTCGTCATTCTGTTTGTAACTACTCGAAATATTCGTTTGAGACCCCATAAAGTATATATATTCTTGATCGTCGTGAAATTTTGTGTCGATCTAGCCATGTCCGTCCGTCCGTCCGTCCGTCTGTCTGTCGAAAGCACGCTAACTTCCGAAGGAGTAAAGGTAGCCGCTTGAAATTTTGCACAAATACTTCTTATTAGTGTAGGTCGGTTGGTATTGTAAATGGGCCATATCGGTCCATGTTTTGATATAGCTGCCATATAAACCGATCTTGGGTCTTGACTTCTTGAGCCTCTAGAGTGCGTAATTCTTATCCGATTGGAATGAAATTTTGCACAACGTGTTTTGTTATGATATCCAACAACTGTGCCAAGTATAGTTGAAATCGGTTCATAACCTGATATAGCTGCCATATAAACCGATCTTGGGTCTTGACTTCTTGAGCCTCTAGAGTGCGCAATTCTTATCCGATTGAAATGAAATTTTGCACGATGTGTTTTGTTATTATATCCAACAACTGTGCCAAGTATGGTTCAAATCGGTTCATAACCTGATATAGCTGCCATATAAACCGATCTTGGGTCTTGACTTCTTGAGCCTCTAGAGGGCGCAATTCTTATCCGAATGGAATGGAATTTCGCACGACGTGTTTTGTTATGATACCCAACAACTGTGCCAAGTATGGTTTAAATCGGTCCATAACCTGATATAGCTGCCATATAAACCGATCTTGGGTCTTGACTTCTTGAGCCTCTAGAGGGCACAATTCTTATCCGATTTGAATGAATTTTTGCACCAAGTATTTCATTATGATATCCAACAACTGTGCCAAGTATTGAAATTGGTCCATAATCTGATATAGCTGTCATATAAACAGATCTGGGGATTAGACTTCTTGAGCTTCTAGAGGCCGCAATTCCTATCCGATTTGGCTGAAATTTTGCATGACGTATTTTATTTTTACTTTCAACAACTGTGTCAAATAAGGTTCAAATCGGTTCATAACCTGATATATAAACCGATCTGGGATCTTGACTTCTTGACCCCTAGAAGTCGCAATTATTACTCGATATGCCTGAAATTTTGTACGACGGATCCTCTCATGACCATCAACAAACGTGTTTATTATGGTCTGAATCGGTCTATAGCCCGATACAGATCCCATATAAATCGTTCTCTCTATTTTATCTCGTGAGCCCCAATGGGCGCAATTCTTATACGAATTGGCTGAAATTTTACACAGGTCTCCAACATATAATTTAATTGTGGTCCGAACCGGACCATATCTTGATATCGTTTTAATAGCAGAGCAACTCTTTTCTTATATCCTTTTTTGCCTAAGAAGAGATGCCGGGAAAAGAACTCGACAAATGCGATCCATGGTGGAGGGTATATAAGATTCGGCCCGGCCGAACTTAGCACGCTTTTACTTTTTTTTGCCTAAGAAGAGATGCCGGGAAAAGAACTCGACAAATGCGATCCATGGTGGATTCGGCCCGGCCGAACTTAGCACGCTTTTTACAGCTGATAACTGACAGAAGAAAGAATGCAATTACAGAGTCATAAGTTGTGAAAAAATTTGTCAACACCGACTATGTGAAAAATCCGCAATTACTTTTTGGGAAACCCAATAGTTCCTTTATCCCGAGTATGACTCAAGTTGCTGTGACTACAACAGCCAGATGTTTGCTTTAGACATCGGAGCCAACGAACTATTGTTCGGGCTTCCTTCTCTTTAGTCTCCCATACATCCAGGTGTCTTAGTGCCCTCTTCAAGCCATAAGTGAATAACGCATCCCAAAGGCAAGGAGACCGCCTACGAGTCCTATTCGTCGGCTATACATTGGCTGTCTCGTAATTCGGTCGTCACACCCGCCTAGTTATTTTACAATGTCCGGTAGATCCAGAGCCTTTTGCCACGGTCTTTCTTAGTCTACCTTATCCGCATCAATCGTCTGCTCTGAAGCGTGCCTAAATTCCGCTTGCAACAATCGCATCCAACCCCTAGATTAAACCGAAAACTGTGGTGAATAGTTTAAGAACAGCTGCTTTCAATAAAAATTCGTTGCAAAGCTTAGTCAGACACGTTAATTTCCCGTCACACAAATTTCTGTGCCTCGCCCTCGGTGAACTTCCCAGAAACCAGTAGAAAGCAGGTCATATTATGAAAATCAAATTTCCAGTAAATTTTCTATTGAAATTTAACTACCAACAAAAATCAGATTGTGCTGATATTTTCATCCTTAGATTATGTTAGGTTAGGTTTAAGTGGCAGTCTGCCATCAGACTCAGACGTTTTCGTCTATTGCGATACCACAGGAACAGAAGAAGGAAGATGCCTTCCAGATCGCTTTAAAAAGCCCAACAACTTGCGAATGTTCACATCCGCTAAATCAGACAGGTTCTCCACGAAATGAGAACCTAAAGTGGAACTCCTTCTGACTGCCATTGCGGGACACACACACAGGAGGGGTTCTATCTTCTTCTTCGATATCCTCACAGTTTCTGCAAAAGTCGTTGCTGGCCACCTTCAGTCTGCCACCATATTTTCCGATTAGGCAGTGACCTGTCATGACGGACACAATGACTGAGACGTCTGTTCTAGCCTATGACAGCAAAGCAGTAGACCTCTTCAAGTCTAGATTAGGCCACATAGTTTTGGAATGCTCACAGCCCCCTCTTTGTGACCATCTATCATTCGTTGTCCTTCGGCCTGGTCCTGAAAACTTAGCTTACATGTCGCTAGAGGCATACCCACAGATTCCAGTATCCCTGGCATGTGTAGCGTAGTTCCTACTCTCGCAAGCTCATCCGCTTTACAATCCCCTGGGTTATCTCTGTGGCCCGGCACCCAGAACAAGTGAATTTTGAATTGTTCAGCCAGCGCGTTGAGAGATCTGCGACAGTCAAGGGCGGTTTTTGTGTTCAGAAATACGTTCACCAGGGATTTAATGGATGCCTGGCTGTCTGAGAAGATATTGGGTAGCCCAAAAAGTAATTGCGGATTTTTTAAAAGAAAGTAAATGCATTTTTAATAAAACTTAGAATGAACTTTAATCAAATATACTTTTTTTACACTTTTTTCTAAAGCAAGCTAAAAGTAACAGCTGATAACTGACAGAAGAAAGAATGCATTTACAGAGTCACAAGCTGTGAAAAAATTTGTCAACGCCGACTATATGAAAAATCCGCAATTACTTTTTGGGCAACCCAATATTATAAGCTGCAATATGGCGATTTTTCCAATCCCATGGCAGCCGGTTGTACGTACCGGATTGACCCGATGGAATCTTCATCGGCAAGGGCTGCCGCCTCAGTGTACGTGTTCGTCTTTTTTCGTCATGGGAGAGGCACATCCCGGAGTGCCTTCTCCGTATGCTTTTGGTCCGTGCCGGGATTGAAAAGAACCCCGGACCCTGGTTCTGTTCCGTTTGCCAGAACCGCCTTCATCATCGGTCAGTGTCGGTGAGGTGTAACAGGTGCTTGGAGTGGGTACATTTCCGTTCTTGCTCTGGCCTAACTTCGCTACGGGAGTATAGTCATACTGGCTATGTCGCTAGGTGCTGTGCGAACACAGCCAGCAGTGGGTCACAAGCGTCGCCGTCGTCGCCTTCGGCGTCCTCGTCGTCGGACTATGTGACCCCCCCGACCTCTCCCGTACGGCAATTTATGCAAAGACAGCACCCTAGCCCTACTATTGCCAGGCCAGTGTCGGGAAATGTATCGTTCCTGCAGTTAAACTGCAATGGACTGCGAGGCAAGATTGATGAGATTGTGGATTTTATGAGTCGGAAGAGCATATCGGTCGCAGCGATCCAGGAGACAAAGCTGACTAACACCTGCAGCTTGCACAGTTGTCACGGCTACAATGTGCTACGTAAGGATCGCTCAAGGAATGGAGGTGGGGGATTGGCCTTCGTTATACACCATTCCGTGCAGTATAGACCTATCTCGCCTGCGCTTGACGCTAGTGACCCATACATGGAATGTATGGGGGTAGCAGTCAAGTCTGGTACTGCCGAGATAGAGATATACAACGTGTATATACCGCCGGTTGGCAGCTGTGTCCCGATTAATGGCCAGGCCTACAGCCCCGACATAAGTGGGTTGCTATCTGGCCATAGTCGTCTGGTTCTGGGGGATTTCAATGCACATCACTCGTCATGGCATTCTCCCCTAGGCAACGACCAGCGTGGCATAGCTTTGGCAGAGCAGATAGATAGCTCCACGTTTTGCACGGTGAATGAGGATGCCCCCACTAGGATTACGAGGAGGTGCAGCAGCTCGCCAGACATCTCAATCGCATCCCCTGATCTTCTGAGTGACGTATCCTGGCAAGCCGTCATCTCTTTGGGGTCAGATCACCTCCCCATAATCCTCACCATCGACCGACCACCCGACTTCATAACCTCTGAGCGCCGAACGTTCATCAACTATAAGAAGGCCAATTGGACTGGCTTCAGAGAGTATACCAATCGCCGCTTCAATGAACTGCCACCCCCACTCTGATGTGCTTGTGGCCGAGAGGAAATTCCGAGACATCATCAACGCAGCAGCCGCTCGCTTTATACCAGCCGGTCGAATACCGCAAGTGCGACCCAATTTCCCGGCGCAAGCAGTGGTACTCGCAGACGAGCGTGATGGGATTCGTGCTATGGACCCCGCTAACCCCAGAATCAGCGAGCTGAATCTGGAAATAAACAGGGTAGTCAACGAACATAAGCGGAATTTGTGGCTGGAACACTTGGAGCAATGTAACTTAGGCACCGGTGCAGGCAAATTGTGGGCCACTGTTAAGTCTCTCTCGAACCCCGGTAGACGGGACGACAGGACCTCAGTCACTTTTGGCGAGTTAACCGTGACTGATCCGAAGAGATGCGCCAGGTTGTTCAACCGTCAATTTATCGTGCATCCCGAGAGAGACAGGGCAAGGAGGAGAGCCATTCGCCGTATTCGTGGTCTCCGAGCCGATGAACAGCCATCACAATTTACCGTGGGCGAAGTTACGAATGTCATCCGTGGCGCCAAATCATCCAAGGCGTTGGGCCCCGACGGAATCTCTACATTGATGCTGAAGAATCTGGATTTACCTGGAGTTGAGTACCTTACAACTGTCCTTAACCTGTCATTGAACACTCTTATAGTTCCCGATGTCTGGAAAATGGGCAGAGTGATCCCGCTACTGAAGCCTGGTAAAGACCCGAGTTTGGGGGAGTCGTACAGACCGATCTCCCTTCTCTCACCAGTGGCTAAGACGCTTGAGGCATTACTCCTCCCGAGCCTCGTAGGAGAATTTCCATTCGCCGAGCATCAACACGGATTTCGGAGACTGCACAGCACAACAACAGCTTTGCATGCCATCACCACACACATTTGCCGTGGCTTCAATCAACCCAGGCCATGTGATAGGACGGTCCTCGTGGCATTGGACCTATCGAAGGCATTCGACACGGTCAGCCATGCCAAATTATTTGAGGACATCGCCAACACGTCCCTCCAGCCAGGCCTTAAACGTTGGGTCGCGAATTATCTGTGTGGCCGCCAGTCATTTGTGGAATTTAGGGATAAGAAGTCAAAACACCGTAGAGTGAAACAGGGAGTTCCCCAAGGCGGGGTGATATCTCCGGCTCTGTTTAACCTCTACCTTTCCTCCATCCCACCTCCTCCAGACGGCATAGAGATCGTATCATATGCGGACGACTGTACGATCTTGGCATCAGGCCCCCCACCCATTGATGACATCTGCGATAGGTTGAACGTCTACCTCAACGAGCTTGCCTCATATTTCGCTGCAAGAAATCTGAAGATATCCGCCACCAAATCTTCAGCCACACTGTTCACTACAAATACGCGTGAGGTGAATTCTGAGCTGACTGTGATGGTCGATGGAGAATTGATTCCGACCATCAAGTGTCCCAAAATACTTGGCGTCACATTTGACAGCTCCTACACTTTCTCCCCACATGCCACAGCAATCTGCAATAAAGTCAAAAGTAGAAACAAGGTCCTCAAGTCACTCGCTGGCAGCACTTGGGGTGCAGACAAAGAAACCTTGTTGACCACGTACAAAGCAATTGGCCGGTCTGTAGTAAGTTATGCAGCGCCAGTGTGGTCACGTCAGCTTTGTGACACGCAGTGGAATAATATTCAGATCTGTCAGAATGCCGCCCTCCGAACTGCGACGGGCTGCCTCCTTAGTTCTCATGTGGACCACCTCCACCAGGAGACAAAGGTCCTACCAGTGCGAAGACATAACTACATGCTGTCTAAGCAATACCTTTTGGGCTGTTATCGCAGAAATCATCCAAATCATCATCTTGTGGATAGATACCCACCGCCCAGAAGCCTTAAGGTAGATCTACATGATCTAGAGCGTGAGGTCCAGCGCTACAAGAGAGAACCTCTAGATCAAGCGGCATATCAAGCGGGTCTGAACAACATTCATGCAGACACGGTAGCAGACGCGTTAACTGGCTACCGGGTGAATGTAGTCCTTGGAGTACGACCGCCACCCATTGCACCCGAAGAAATCGACCTCCCCCGGCAAACCAGAGTGATTCTGGCTCAATTACGTTCCGGCAGATGCAGCCGCCTCAATTCCCACAGAGCTAGGATTGATGCCGACGTGCAAGATGTATGTCCCGACTGTAACCAGGGACCGCACGATACACGTCACCTGTTTAACTGCCCGGCCAGACCCACTCGACTCAGACCCAGATCCCTGTGGACGCACCCCATCTTAGTCGCGGAGTTCCTGGGTCTTGACACTCAACAGAATCAAGCAGACGAAAGATAGTACATAATAAACTGCTACAACAACAACAACAACAACCAGGAACAGGCTGGAGGTACCAGATACTACCCGTATATCGGAATATGTAAGTGGATGAATATGCGACTAGGAAGTGTTGGATGACCACAGGTTCTCTGATTATCGTTATATTAGTTTTAGCCTTGGAGAAAATACTGAAGTAGTGGTCCCTCAGAAGAAAGGCGGATTGGGATAAATTTCGACACAAATTCTGCACCACTATCCCTTGTAGACTAGAACTACTCGCTGATACACAAATTTTTTCCGGGAAATTCTCCAACGGACAACGTGGCCCCAGAAGAGGTTGTTACTGGTATGTATTCGTCGGAGCGCAGAGGTTAGCATGTCCGCCTATGACGCTGAACGCCTGGGTTCGAATCCAGGCGAGACCATCAGAAAAAATTTTCAGCTGTGGTTTTCCCCTCCTAATGCTGGCAACATTTGTGAGGTACTATGCCATGTAAAACTTCTCTCCAAAGAGGTGTCGCACTGCGGCACGCCGTTCGGACTCGGCTATAAAAAGGAGGCCCCTTATCATTGAGCTTAAACTCGAATCGGACTGCACTCATTGATATGTGAGAAGTTTGCCCCTGTTCCATAGTGGAATGTTCATGGGGAAAATTTGCATTTGCATTCGTCGGAGGCCATTAGGGAAATTGTGTCTGAGCCGAAAATCCTTTGGGCGATAAGAAGTTTCGAATCCTTTAAGTCGCCAGGCCCTGATGATGTATCACCCGTTGAATTACAATCTGTGTCTGATAGACTGGTTCCCTGGCTTAGGGAGATATACTCTGCTTGTATCAGCTTATATAGCTGTGGAATGGAGGGACACGAAGGTCATATTCATTCCGAAAGCAGGAAAACCCTACCACACGAAGGTGAAAGATTTTCGTCCTATTAGTCTGTCATCCTTTATGCTGAAGACTCTTGAGAGGTTGTTAGAAACATATCTTAGGGCAAAGATCCCTTGATAAAGGCAAATCCACTGAAACAGCCCTTCACGACCTAGTCGGCTACTTTTTGGGCAACCCAATATTTATGTCAATCGTCGTAATGACATTATATCTTAGCCTTTCCGACACTTCCTTAATTGTAAGAATCTCTGCTTGATACACACTGCAGTGATCGGGTAACCTTTTCGAGATGACCAGTTCTAGATCTTTGAAGTACACCTCAAAACCCATCTGGTCGTTAAGTTCGGTACCATCCGTATAGAAGTCTATGTTACTTCTGTTACCAATCGGTTCTATCAGGAATAGTGGCACAGTAATTTTTATAAAAAAGCGGCTTAGGTAGGGTGTAATCTACACTGCCTGGAATATCGGATATTGTATCGAGGATAACGCAGTGTCCGTAGCCGCAACATGACAAATGCGAAAGCCCCTTAACCTCACGGCAGTGGTCGCTAAAATTTGTATAGCCACAATGTCCAGAGGCATGTAGCATTAAATTCTGTCCATCAGATGGTGTCGTCCTCAGTGCGGCTGTGCTGCACAAACAAGCCATCCTTTGGATCCGGTTAAGTATTGAGCAGTAGGTGGACTTTTGAAGCGCCGTCCACCAGACCACAACACCATATAGCATTATAGGTCTGACAACTGCAGTATATACCCAATGCATGACACGCGGTCTAAACCCCAACTTTTGCCAATGGCTCTTTTGCAGGTGTATAGGGCAAGAGTTGCCTTTCTTGCCCTTTCCAAAATGTTGAATTTAAAGTTCAATTTCCTGTCCATTCTCTCCTCCCAAGGAGACAGGTTCCACTGTAGGCAACTTGAATCTCCTGCTGAAAAGAACTACTTTTGTCTTGCACGGATTTATACCGAGACCACTTTCGGTAGCCCACTTTGCTGTTGTAGACCATCCATAAGCATTTGAGACATCGCTGGCCAAGAAAAAATGAGTTCAAATTTTTTTCCATATGCTTCTACAACATCATATACTTTTATTAAAAAAAATCATATCATTCAATGAAAATATATATTTGTTTTTGTAAATTCAAAAATTCGAATCTATTTTTAAATTAAAAAAATATTTAAAAGTTTAAAATTAAATGTTTACTTAATTAAAACATCGTCGTAGTGTATAATGTGAGAATTATACATAATTTTGTTACAAAAATCAAAACGCAAATGAAGTGAAAGGAGGTATACAAAAAATAATAACACCACTACTTAACAACTAGGACTGCGATCCAAAGAAATAAGTCTCAAATTACGACTTGAAGTTTTATGACTCATAGTGGGTGGAGATTTGTGATTTGCATTGCTGCGTTCTGAGGATTTACGATGCCTTGAACTACGCTCTGAGGATCTGCGTCTAGAGCTGCGCTCCGAAGACTGATGTTTAGAGTGGTTTTCCGTGGTGGAATTGTGACGCGAATGGCGATGCCGATCCGATGAAGAATTGTGTTGTGTTGCTGAATGTTCTCTATCGGAATTGCGCCTTTGTGAGCTATGGCGTTGCTCGGAGGACGACGATTGATATCTGTCACGCCTTGATCTTCTGTCGCCGTCTCGTTCTTCGCGTTCCTCATGCTCATCCCTGGACGAATTTTTATCTTGAGCCGATTCATTGGCTGAGTGTTCGGAAGTGGCATGGCCACTGTCAACATTGGAAGCTGCCGACATATTGTTCACGGCCACATTGGCATTGTGCGCCAGTACATCTTTATGGCGTTTATTGAAGGTTTCCTTGATTTCACGTTTCTCATTGCGCATACGTTCCTGCATATCTTTTTCGATGGTACTTTTGATTATCTCCGCCGACTTTACCAGTTCATCGGTTTCGATGACCACTTTGCGGGGGGCTGGCGAAGAACGCCTATCCCTGCTGTTGTCACGTCGAGACCAAGATCTTTTTGAGTGGGTTCGAGAACGCGATCGCGATCTAGATTCGTGGGATGTAGAACGTGAACGTCTGGTTGAAACCAACTTTCTGTTTACCTTCTCTGGCGGTCTGAGCTGTGTGGGAGTTTTAGAACGTGAAGATTTGCTGCGATTTTTGTCATCTCTAGATTTGCCACGTGAACGAGAACGTGATCTGCTTTCCGATCTTGAATAGGATCTGGAACGTGATCTAGATCGCGAACGTTTCGAGTAATGACGGTGACGAGAACGTGAGCGAGAACGGGATCGGGATCGGCTACGACGATCACGTGATCTTGAACGAGTGCGAGATCTTGACCTGGATCTAGATCGGGATCGGGATCTGGAACGACTTCGTCGATCTCTTGACCGGGATCGAGAACGTGAGCGCGAATAACGTCTGTAATGGAAAAATAAAGGGAAATCAATAGAGTGAATTTTTAAGATGGATTTTTTAGAACATTATCAGCCCAATTCTGAAAACTCCCTGGTAACAAATTTCTCCTATTCTGATTGAATGGGAAGAGGAAAAATATAGGAGAGGGAATTTCGAATTGTCGAAAACAGCTGTTTGCCTCAGCTGTTTTATTTTGGCTAAACATATGACAATTTTTTTTTTTTTTTGGAAAAGTGAACATAAAATGGAAAAATGAGCGAAACGAATTTTTAGAGGTTGCTAAAAAAGTTTACAGACATGTTTAGGGTTGCTAATAGTACAAAGTTGTGGCCTATAGATTATCACCATATTTCTCTGTTGTGATAAAAACTTTCCGTCTTCATCCAACCATTAGATGCTCCCAGAGTGGTCTGGATAGATAAATAGATTAATTGTGTCGTGTTGTTGTTGTTTAAGCCAAATTTTCATGTGAATGTGGCGATCCAAGTCAAGCTCTTGAATGTGAGCAAGCTTTTTCCGGTCCAAACGACCGCTCGCCGTGGGAACAAGTTGGCCATTGGTTATTTAAAGGCGCCATTAACTCGTCTTACCATAACTAGCATCATGGGCACTCAGTATTTGTGCAATAGCCGACGCCGCCCGATCTCTCCCTGGGACTCTCCGCTGGATTGCGACTGTCGTTGCAGCTTCTCCGTATGGGGCATTCCACTATCCGCAACCCGCCCGTTAGCTCGCAGCCAATCTTCTCGTGACAGCAATGAACAACACACAGATTTTCCGGCCTGTGTGGTGCTCACAAGCACCCAACCAGAGTTCTCTGAGTGAAGTGGTTGACAACTGCGGTTGCCTGTCGCGGCGCGTGTCCTATAACCTAGCCTACCTAACCTAGTTTGTCAATACGACCTGCTGTTGTGAATTGGCGGTTTAATAACCGGGCGCATCTCTTCGTTCATCGGCTTGCTGACCACGAATATGACAAATAGCTCTCCTTGCATTGTCACTCTCGGATACTCCGTGAATTGACAGTTTAATAACTGAGCGCATCTCTTCGCCCACTTCTGCTACCATCCTGCTAACCTCTTATTTCGATTTGGCTGTGATGAGTTTTGTTGACATTATCCTTGTCTGAGTCGGAAAACCTATATTTAAAGGCACGAGCTAAACTTCACGAACCCTGGGTTTTCATGTCTTTTTCTTTTGTTAGCATGACGGCTTATTGTGAGGTAGAACGTGTAAGCCTTGAAACAATAGAGCCTTCGAAACCATAGAAGCAAGCATTTTGATCGCTGTCCCTTTTAACGATATCCAGTAAGCCTTTGACCGCGCATTCCATCCTTTAAAATTAGCAATTACTTCGTCACGTTCCGAGTGTGTCTATCTCACCTCCGAGCTCGACGTTTGAAGCGCTTTGTGCGGTGTTCCTCAGACACTGGAGCCTGTGTCCACGTATCCTTCTCATTAGGCACAGGAGCGTCCTTTCCGCCCGCCACGTCACACTATCATAATACCCACATAACGTTGCAAGTAAACAACTTTAACGGTCAGGCATATACGAACAAGAACCGAGATGTGGTGCAAAGCCAGAATGAACGGGCAATGATGTACCGAATCGCGCTTCATGCATTCAGTGACGTCATGCTTAAAAGAAACGGGATGTATTCTAGTTTGTTGTTGTTGTTGTAGCAGTGTGTTATACACCGAGGCGGTAACCCTTGCCGATGAAGAACTCCATCGGGTCAGTCTGGTACATACAACCGCCGCTGCCATGGGATTAATTCTGGTTTATCGAGATATGTTGTTGTTGTTATAGCCACATTTTCATGTGGAGGTAGTGATCCTCGTCATGCTCCTGTATGTGAGACAGCTCGTCCGGTCCAAGACTGTTCGCTGCGGTAACAGAGTGCCCATTGCTTATTTAAGGGCGCCAATAATTCCCCTTGTCATATCGAGCATCGTAGACACTCAGTATTTGTGCAAGAGCCGCCGGTGCCGCCCAACCTCTCACTGAGACTCTCCGCTTGGTATCGCTGATTGCCCGCGACTGCCGTTGCAACTACTCCGTATGGAGCAGTTTCGGTATTGTTTACCACTTTTTTTGGCTGACCAGTGGTAAATTGCACTGCCTCAGTTGTCTCCGCAGGATCATGCCAAGCAATATCCTAACAACCTATTAAAGTCTAAGCTGAAATATTAGAGGATGCAAATGCAAATGAACCATGAACATTCCATTAAGGAACAGGGGCAAACTTCTCACATATCAATGTTTAAAGTTTAAGCTCAATCATAACAGCCTCCTTTTTATAGCCGAATCCGAACGCCGTGCCGCAGTGCGACACTTCTTTGTGGAGAAGTTTTTAAATGGCTGCCATACCAAATGGTACAGTACCTACCAGGCCAGTGCCGGGAAGTGTATCGTTTTTGCAGCTAAACTGCAACGGACTCCGTGGCAAGATCGATGAGATTGTGGATTTTATGCGTCGGAAGGATATATTGGTCGCAGCGATCCAGGAGACAAAGCAGACCAATACCTGCAGCTTGCACAGTTTTCACGGATACAATGTGCTACGCAAGGATCGCTCAAGGAATTGAGGTGGGGGGTTGGCCTTTATGATACACCATTCCGTGCAATATAGACCCGTCTCGCCTGCGCCTGGCGCTACTGACCCCTACATGGAGTGCATGGGGATAGCAGTCAGATCCGGTACTGTCGAGATAGAGCTATACAACGTGTACATACCGCCGGTTGGTAGCTGTGTCCCGATTAATGGCCAAGTTTACAACCCTGACATAAGTGGGTTACTATCTGGCCATAATCGTCTGGTTCTAGGGGACTTTAATGCCCATCACTCTTCATAGGTAACGACCAGCGTAGCTTTGGGAGAGCAGATTAAAAGCTCCACGTTTTGTACGGTGAGTGAAGATGCCCCCACTAGGATTACGAGTTAACAGGAGCTTAACAGGAGTTGCTGCACCTTTGTGACACGCAGTGGAATAATATTCAGATCTGTCAGAGTGCCACCCTCCGAACTGCGACGGGCTGTCGCCTCAGTTCACATGTGGACCACCTCCATCAGGAGACAAAGATCCTATAAGTGCGAAGACATAACTACATGGTGTCTAAGCAATACCTTTTGGGCTCTTATCGCAGAGACCATCCAAATCATCATCTTGTGGATAGATATCCACCGCCCAGAAGCTTCAAGGTAGATCTAAATGATCTAGATCGTGAGGTTCAGCGCTACAAGCGAAAACCTCTAGATCAAGCGGCATATCAAGCAGGTCTAGATAACACTCATGCAGACACGGTAGTAGATGCGGTAAATGGCTACCGGCCTTGACGAACGACCGCCATCCATTGCAGCTGAAGAAATTGACCTCCCCCGGCAAACCAGAGTAGTTCTGGCTCAATTATTTTCTGGCAGATGCAGCCGACTCAAATCCTACAGAGCAAGGATTGATGCCGACGTGCAAGATGTACTTCCAGATTGTAACCAGGGACCGCACGATACACATCACCTGTTTAACTGCCCGGCCAGACCCATTCGACTCAGACCCAGATCCCAGTGGACGCACCCCATCTTAGTCGCAGAGTTCCTGGGTCTTGACACTCTACAGAATCAAGCAGACGAAAGAACGAACACAATAATTGCTACAAACAACAACAACAACCTCACAAATCTCGCCAGCATTAGGAGGAGATAACCACCGCTGTAAATTTTCATGATTTTCTCGACAGGATTCTAACCCAGGCGTTCAGCGTAAAAGGCGGAAATGCTAACCTCTGCGCCACGGTGGCCTCCAATGATATTAGAGGATACCACAACTTAAACTATCATTTTACAAGGATTGCAAAAAATGTTTCTGCTACTCTCGCCTGATGTTCAATGACAGTCAAGTTAACAACTATACGCATGGTAGCATTCCGAATATGTATTCATATTTAAATTTATATCAAGATATACTTTATATGTCTTCTACTCTTTTCCAAAATATTCTAAAATTATTTCTCTTCTCTTACTCACCTTCCTCTCGAATAGGATTTATGATAGCTACCCCTTCCGCCACCATCATCATCATCTTCATCATCGTAGCGACGATCTCTATCATCATGGTTATAATGGTATTTGTTGTAATGGGACGAAGAGGATTGTCCCTCATAGCCACGTCCGCGACCACCACGACCCCGGCCGCGTCCACGTATACGTGGAGCAAAGCCACGATAATTTACCGAGACTGGAAATGAGGGTGGACGATACATGGAAGTGAGACCAGGAAATAAGGCTGTCATATTTCCATAGGGAAACATGGACAATGACTTCATCCATTCAGTGGCCGCTTCCGTATTATAGTTGGCTCCCAAGGCAGCAATGGTTTTGAAAGGATTGCCAGCAGCAGCTGCATTGGCGGCAGCCACAGCAGCAATTGCAGGATTGGGCATGGCGGGTACAGCCTCAGCACTATTGCCCACTTTCGCTAGTGCCACAGTGGTCTCCTTTTCCTTTTTGGTTTTTAACAAACCCATTAAAGGTGTTTTATTTTTAATATCATCCACAAGCTTTTGCTGATCACTCAACAACTTTTCGGTGGCTATCTTATATTTCTCCACCAAACGTTCACGCATTGTATCACGAGCCATTTCCATTTGGTATTTTTGTGACGAAGTCGAACCATGTTTGGCCAGATATTTTAGCTGCAAATAAAATGGGATTAATGGAGGGTGTGAACAGTTACAGTGGTTATTACCTTTATGCGACTGAAGAGCTGCTCCAATATTCGGATACTTTCCAATTTCCT
Source organism: Stomoxys calcitrans (assembly GCF_963082655.1). Classification (NCBI taxonomy): domain Eukaryota; kingdom Metazoa; phylum Arthropoda; class Insecta; order Diptera; family Muscidae; genus Stomoxys; species Stomoxys calcitrans. Next base: position 183,540,548 of record NC_081553.1, read on the forward strand.
TTGGGCTATCATCAGTTTCCTCTCCTCGACTCGTATCTTTTGCGATATCTCTATGGAACCCTTTTCCTGGATCTTTTTCAGGTGTTTCTCTTTGCGTTTCTCTTCGCGTTCTCTTTGCCGTTCCAATTCAGCAAGTTTTTCTTGTTCTTCTTTAAGCCTGTAATTTTGTTGTTTGCAGGATTGCATTCTCTTTGCTTTGTTATTTTGTTTTGTTTGTCGTTTGTTTTATAAAACTTTTCTCTTTTGTTTGGCTTTGTTATTCTTATTCTTGAACCAGGACATGGTTGGTTGCTTAAGAAATGTGCTAAACTACTGAGACAGCTTTGTAAAGACATGAGCGCATTTAGCCAATTTACAAAAAATAGGGGATTAAAGGGAGCTTTTTTTTTTAAGGGTTTATGGCTTTCTTTAACCACTACTTCCATCAGTACCCATTAGCATAACTTTAACGTATGTGGAACACTACATAATCAATTAGGGGCAACTTCCTTAAAAGTACCAAACTATGAAATGTTCCACAATTTACATTTACCAGCACAATCGACAAACGGCTCATGTTTTTACAATTCGATTTTGAGGGCAATCGATTATTATTGGAAAAGAATCATTCTTGGTGTGTTGAAGATACATCTGAAATTTGTTAGATGTTATAGAAGTGTTATACGAACCTTTTTTCTTCCAATTTTTGCAATTCCATTTTCTTCTTTTTCTCCAGATCCTCTTCCTCGGCTTTAGCCTTGGCTATGATATGTTTTCGCACTCTTTCTCGCCTTTGAATTTGAGCATCACTTAAATGTTTGGTCGTATCGAAAGTGACGCCAATGTTAATGGCTTGTGTCTTGTCGATAAATTTACGCACCAATTTCATGCCACGAAACTCATCCATGGCCCGAACGAAGCCAACATATTCATCAAATTGTACATAACTAGAAAGAAAGAAGAAGAGGTGAAGATTTAATATATACTAGCTGACCCGGGCCCGCTCCGCTGCGCCTTGTTTTACTTTATATGGAACAAACGTTTCCTTGGAATATTTATTTTCGACAATTAAAGATCTTTTAGTGAAATATTGGGTTGCCCAAAAAGTAATTGCGGATTTTTCATATAGTCGGCGTTGACAATTTTTTTCACAGCTTGTGACTCTGCAATTGCATTCTTTCTTCTGTCAGTTATCAGCTGTTACTTTTAGTTTGCTTTAGAAAAAAAGTATATTTGTTTAAAGTTCATTCAAAGTTTTATTAAAAATGCATTTATTTTCTTTTAAAAAATCCGCAATTACTTTTTGGGCAACCCAATACCATGCTAACTTGACTAACAGTTTAACAATATAAGGGCCTTTGTCTGAATCCCATATGATCTTTATTGGTCTATGAATTTAAGCTTGGATTTAAGGTGTACTCCGTTCTTAAAATACTTCATTTCATCAGCCCGATATTCTCATGATGTCTGATTTAGTGGTGTATTCGGGGCAGAGGTGGTCCCCCAGATACTTGGCCCTGAAAAAATATCAGCATCGTGCTCTTCTCTTAAATACCATTTATTTAAACCCCATAATGCCATTGGCTTAAGAAAAGTTTACAGGATGAGGCGTCCTCCAAACACATGGCCCCAAAAAAGGTTATCAATTTCGTTTTCTAATCTCAAATACATTTCATTTGAGCCACATAGTGGCATGGTCGAAAAATTGTTACCCTTTGGGGGGATGTTTTGGAAAAGGGGTGATGCCCTAAATACATGGTCCTACATTTGAATATCAAATTCGTATTCTACTCCCAAATACCTTTATTTGAGCCCCATATTGCGATGGAATTGCTGTTTGTGGTGTATTTTGGGAAAGGGTCCCGAAAGTGGGTATCAACTCTTGCTCTAACCCCCAATACCTTTTATTTAAGCCCCACATTGACATGGTCGGTAAATATGTCCGATCTAGGGGTGCTTTGGGGATTGGGTTGGTCCCCCAAACACTAAGCCCGGAAAATATATCAGCAACGTGCTCTATTCTCATATATCTATATACCATTTATTCGAACCCCATATTGCGATTGGCCTTCAAATTGGATATCAAATTCGTTTCCTAATCACATTTAAACTCCTTATTGCAAAAGTCAGCAAATATGTCCGGTTTGGGGTATTGGCCCTAAAAACTATGAATATTTAGTTCCACTCTCTTTAAGACTCAAATTGTGTTGGTGAGCAAATACGTGCTATTGGGGGTTGTAATGGTGGTGGGACGTCCCCTAGACAATTGGTCCCTAATGTTGATATCAAAAACGTGGTCTACTCCCAAACACCTTTAATTTGAGCTCCATACTTCCATAGTCGGCAAACATGACCTGCTTGGGGGGGTTTTGGGGAATGGCCTTGAAAATATATATCGGATTCGTGTTCTACTCTAAAAACCCACTTATTTGGCCTCATATTTAGGTGATGTTGTAGGGGTGGGGTGGCCCCATAGACACTTTTCCCGAATATTGACATCAAATTCGTGCTTTACTCCCAAAGACCATTCATTGAGCCCCATATTGCTATGGTCGAAAATTTGTCAACTTTGGGGGATGTTTTTGGTGAGAGGCGGCCCGTTTTCATATCCTAAATACCATTCATTTAGGTTTAGGTTGGTAGGGTTTAGGGTGGGGCGGTCCCCCTGGGTACCCCATCCGAAATTTGGATACCAAATTTTTATTTTTAGGGTACTAAAGGGTGATTTTTTGAGGTTAGGATTTTCATGCATTAGTATTTGACAGATCACGTGGGATTTCAGACACGGTGTCAAAGAGAAAGATGCTCAGTATGCTTTGACATTTCATCATGAATAGACTTACTAACGAGCAACGCTTGCAAATCATTGAATTTTATTACCAAAATCAGTGTTCGGTTCGAAATGTGTTCATTCACCGTTCAGCGATGAGGCTCATTTCTGGTTGAATGGCTACGTAAATAAGCAAAATTGCCGCATTTGGAGTGAAGAGCAACCAGACACCATGTCTGAAATCCCACGTGATCTGTCAAATACTAATGCATGAAAATCCTAACCTCAAAAAAATCACCCTTTATATGAAAGCACACAAAATTTCGCTTAAATCGCATTTCCCATCTCCGAGATCTGGCGATTCTGAAAATTAGGATAAGGGGGAGGGTCCGCCCCCCCTTCAAATATCAACAAATTTTGTACCCTATTTTCACCACGGGGTCATTATGCACCATCTGTGAAAATTTTAAGAAAATCGGTTCAGCCGTTTCTGAGTCTATAAGGAATAAACAAACATACAAACAAACAAACCTACAAACAAACACAAATTGATTTTTATATATAAGAAGATAAAATTTCAGTGGTTTCATACTGTCCACAGCGAAACATGTCATGCTGAATTTCAGCCAAATCGGATAGGAATTGCGACCTCTAGAGGCTCTAGATGTCTAAACGGGAGATCGGTTTATATGGCGTCTATATCAGGTTATGGGCTGATTTAGACTAAGTTGGGTTAGGTCGAAAAGAAGGTGCAGATATTAATCCGCCGCATGCCACTATGGACATACACCTAAGTAATCGACTTGTTGTGCGCTCTAAAATTATAAAGTAACCTCTTAAAAGAAAATTTTAAGTTAGGAGTTCCGTGCTACTTACAAAATCCTTAATTGTTTTCAATATTGCGTCTCCACCTAAGTGCCGGTATCTGTTAGGCGCGAAAGCCGGGCACTGACAAAGGAAATGCTCCAATTTCTCATCATCTTCCCCGCATGGCCCACACATGCTATCACTTGCCGCACCGATTTTAGTGATTCGAGTGAGCTCGTAGTCCTTTGTGTCCCAATAGCTATAATGACCTCCTTCTTGCTTCCTTTCAGTAATAGCCTCGTGTTCTCAAGATCTCGATTCCCCCATATGACTTTCGCAGTCCTACCTACCGTTTCGCTGTTGGATGCGTATTCGTCGCCCACTCCCTTAACTCGGACTGGGTCGAACCAAAAGGCTTTGGGTTAACCAAGTTTATTGACGGCAGTCCTCTGGCCATCACCGCCAAATCGTCTGCCCTTTCATTTCCCCTTACTCCGTTATGGCTCGGCACCCAAACGATGCGGATTTTGCCATCCTCAGAGAAGGCGTTAATCTCCTTCTTATACTGCCAGACTGTTCATGACCTTACCGTCCCGGTTGTTATTGCCCTTATGGCAATTTTACTGTCGGTAAAGATGTTCACACTCGACGTTCTCGCGTTAGCACCACACCACACCATAGCAGTCCACCAAACTACCACAATCCCATGGCGGCCGGTTGCACGTACCGGATTGACCCGATGGAGTTCTTTATCGGCAGTGGCTGCCGCCTCAGTGTATAACATACTGTTACAACAACAACCAGATCACTTCACGCATTCCGTGATCGCCTGGATCTCCGCCTGCAGGACCGTATTATGGTCAAGCAGTCGAAAGCAGATATCAGTCCCTGGGTTCTCAATGTAAACCCCCAGGCTCACTTTGTTCTCTAGCTTTGATCCATCTGGGTAACATGATCTTCCAGATGGCAATACTAGAGTTCCGTCAATCCAAGACTGTGCCGATGGCAACAGTGCCTCGCACTCGACTTCAAGTGTTGTCTCAGGTATCCTATCGGAAACCTTATAAATTCTTCTAGATTTCCTAATGTCGCCTCGATTATACCGCGATGGTATGAGCTGCTCTCATCCTCTATCCATTATCCCATTTCCTTAAATCTCATAGCCGCAGTGGCTGCCTCGCACTTAATCTGCATCTCTATGGGTCGGATATGTAGAGTATTCTCCAGTGCTCGAGTGGGCTATCCCGTGCCGGATGAACCTGTTGAATTATCCTAATGTTGCACTTTTCTTCATCGCAGTCCACCAAACTACTGAGGCGTAAGTAAGTATCGGCCTTGTCTCGCTCCTGCAGAGCTAGGGGACTATCCGCGGATTCAGACCCCATTTTAAACCTACGGTCCGTATACATAGTGCCCAACATATGTGATCCTTCTCGGTACGCCCCTGAATATGACACTTCCAATTCAGTTTCCTGTCCGAGATCACACCTAATTATTTGACCTTGCCAGATATCAAAATCGTTTTATTGAGGAAACGTGGTGGCCCACCTTCGTCTTTCTCGTGAACATACAGATTTAAGTCTTCTCTGGGTTAACGTCTAGCCCAGTCGTGTGCCATCTGCTTTCGTCCCTTCTGTTTAGCTGGTTCGGATCCTTACTCCTTAAAAGTATTATAACATCTTCTGCATAGCAGATGGGTTAAAATCCCTCCTCAGTGATGGTCAATTTACAAGGCGAGTTTTTTTGCCGCCTTTAAATGACCAATGGTCATCGCGTTCCCGCAGTGATCTGAAGATGGCCAGCAACGACAGAACGAGCTTACTCATCATTAGGAGCTTGACGAGAATCGCAACCTCCACATATAATGTGTTTAGAATACAACAACCCATTATAGCCATGATTGGCAAATACTCCCATTTGGGGAGGGTTTTAGAGGGTGGGGTGATCCCCCTATCACATGAACCTCATTTTTAACAACTTATTCTTTATCTGCTCCAGAATACCTTTCATTTGAATCCCATATTCCCATGACCGACCAAAATTCCCATTTGGGGGGGTTTTAGTGGGGGGGGGGCGTCCCCCTGGCTACTCAGACCCAATTTTTAATATAAAATTCGTACTCTAATCTTGTATAGCTTTCATTTGAGTCCCATAATGTCTCAAAGGGTCCACCTCTATTTTTGAGTGGTGCTTTTGTGGTGAGGGGAGGAAGGGTCTGTCCCACTCCGTTATCAACAAGTTATATAGCCTATTGCTCCTACATTTGCAATCTACTCCCGAATAACTTTCATTTGAGTCCCATATTGCCATGACTGTCCAAAATTCCCATTTGAGGGGGTTTGGGTTGGGGGCGGCCCCCTGGCTATTCAGACCTAATTTTTAATATAAAATTCGTACTCTAATCTCGAATAGCTTTCATTTGAGTCCCATAATGTCTCAATGGGTCCACCTTTATTTTTGAGTGGTGCTTTTAGGGTAAAGGGGGAGGGTCTGCCCCGTTCAAAGTTATATAGCCTATTGCTCCTAGATTTGTAATCTATATCCGAATAGCTTTCACTTAAGTCCCATGATCGTCCACTATGCCCATTTGGGGCATATTCGGAACAAACAGATTAACATAAAATTTTTTTGTACTTACGCTTCAAAGAGGACCTCCTGCTCAAAACCAAAGGTTTTCATGCCATTGATGTCGGCATTCATTTTGTTGCGATACGGATCACAAATCGGTATATCCACACAACGTATGCAGCCAAATTTCTCAAATATTCTTTTGAAGATGCCTTCCGATGGCTTGACATTGTCATCATTCTCCATGTGGCGCGGGCAAAACCATTTGATGGGCAAATGTGTTAAGTGTATGGTGTCGGGTCTCTCGCCCGCCTTCATTTCATCCATTTTATGGGCATCGCGAAAAAACGAATCCCAATCGTGACGCGTGGGAAATTCATCTTTGGCTTCCGAAACTCGAACACGAAAACTTTCATGGAATCCCGAGATTTTCAAGGATATGCCATCCAAACGATTTATGCAAGACCTCAAACGAGAGCGCTCATCCAATTCGGCCTCGAAGCGTATAAAATCAACGGTGGTCTTCGAGACCTGTAGGACACAGAAATTTGATTAACATTCGTTACTTTTCAAAGTTGTTTAGGGTAACAATTACTCCAAATTTCGTGTCTCACCTTGAGCACCAGAAACTTGTCGGGCTTAAGAGCTTGGCTTAGCTTCTCCATGATGTCTAAATTTGATATGGACTTGCCCATTTTGTTAAGTGGCAAAGCCACCGATATATTCAACTTGGCCAAAGGCTTGAGGTAAAGGCTGTGCGGCAAATACAGCGGCACACAGTCGGCCACATGTTCTATGGTCTGGATATTCATCATTGTAGTTGTTTTGCAGTTTTTTAATTGATGAGTTGAGTTTTTAGTTATTTTTTGTTGCAAGTATCATCGATTTTTTTTTGTTCAAGGTTGAGGTTGGTTGATTTTAATATAACAATTTTTTTTTTCATTCGTACATGTATAGATACATTTAATTATTTATAAAAAAAAAAGAAAAACATTTTTTATTTTGCCGCAAAGCGTTGCACGCATATGTATAAGAGAAATGAAAAGAAAGAACCGACCTCACAAAATTATTGTAAAAAATTTGGAAAGTAATCTGAACAAAACCAAAATATGGTAGAAATCCAATGATCCAGCCTATTACTAAAGAAATTATTTGTAAGCCTTAAACAACTATCTTAGAACTATAGAAGGGAGTATCGACTCCAGAAATTAAACCAAATATATATATTTTCCTTATTCCGGTCGTCGTGGTTGCCGAGCTTTTCAAGATGATTTTATAATTTTTTTTTTTCACGTCACACAAATTCTTTTCTATTAAAGTCTTGCAAACGTTGCCTAAACGTTTGCTTTTGCTATTGAAATCTTGGAAAAAGTATAAAACACTAAATGCAAAATATTTCGTTGAGATTTTTCTTGCGGAAATGTCTCTTTTTTTTTGTAGTTTGTCTCCTCAGTAAATTGGATTTTTCAGATTTTTTGCAGAAAATGCATGTAGATCTGTAACTTGTAAAAAATCAACGCCGTCAAGGCTGGAAACAAACGGCTCTGGCACTTTGTTGACGTTCCTTCAAATGATGGCGTACGACGTACTCGATTTGACAGCCATTCGTTGACATTGCGATGTTCACTACATTACAGAAAAGTTGGACGATATTTGCAAACTATCTATTCAACTATATATGGGGTGTTAGCACTTAAAGCCTAGTACTGGCTTCGACTTTTCGGCCGAACAACTGTCAAAACGCATTATAAAAAAAATGGTGACGAAGAAAACGCGAACACATTCCGTAGAAGTGGTACTGAGTTCTATATGCAAAAAAGTAGCGACATGTCGCTGCGCCAGTACAAATTTCGCTTCAATTAATTGGTAAGGTAATTAAAAGCTTACGAAATGGTAACGAATCAACTCTGATTTAATGATGTTACCTTTGTTGTTCTTTGTGTTCCAGGAAAGAATTGAGTTCGTCGAATTTCGCAATAATTTAATAGGCTTTCTCGCTGCGAGTCATGGCACAACTAAGAGGTAACGTCATTAGCACAACAACAAAAATCGACCCCCAACGAAAATACCTTGAGTGGCAAATACTGTAAATTGAAATGTCAAAGTGTTTTTAGATATAAACTTTGTTTTACAAATTGCAAATGTGTTTATTATTTGTACTTGCCACATTATAACACTGTTTTGTTGCTAATGTGTGGAATATCGGATCGAATAGACCATCTTTTTAAGATTTTAGAGAACAAAAAATCACAGCTGTGTTATCCAGCCTTTGACATTTAGATTTACTGCAAAATACAAATATAAAAAAAATTTAGACAGCTGTTCGCATCCTCATGTATGCCATGTGACAGAAACATAAGTAGAAATTTATTGAAATGTAAATATGAATGCAAATGGTCGGACGAAAGGGGAAATGTTTGCAATGCAACAATTCAACAACACATTTAAAATGCACTGATCCAATTAAGAGGTTGCATCATTAGCACAACAACAAAAATCTTCCCCTAACGAAACTACCTGGAGTGGCAAATGCCGTACATTGAAATGTCAAAGTGATTTTAGGAAAAAAACTTGTTTTACAGCTTACCTTCTTCAAATGTGTTCTTTATTTGTATTTTCATCACTATAACACTGTTGTAATGCTTATGTGTGGAATATCGGATCAAATAGAACCACTGAAAATAATTTTAATTTAATTTTATTTCGATTATTTATGTTATTGTAATAATTACAAAATGTAATGTTAAGGAGGAGGCCACCGTAGTGCAGAGGTTAGCATGTCCGCCTATGACGCTGAACGCCTGGGTTCGAATCCTGGCGAAACCATCAGAAAAAAAATTTCAGCGGTGGTTTCCCCTCCTAATGCTGGCAACATTTGTGAGGTACTATGCCATGTAAAACTTCTCTCCAAAGAGGTGTCGCACTGCGGCACGCCGTTCGGACTCGGCTATAAAAAGGAGGCCCCATACCATTGAGCTTAAACTTGAATCGGACTGCACTCATTGATATGTGAGAAGTTTGCCCCTGTTCCTTAGTGGAATGTTCATGGGCAAAATTTGCAATGTTAATATTTAAACTTTTTATTTATTTGTTTAACCGATAATTTATAATGGCGTCAATATTTGAAGTACAAAGTTCAACAACACTTCTGACGCGATGACAAGAATATAAATGGGACGCCGTCAATTCTTGTCTGGTATTGAATTGATACCATGTGGTATTAAAAATCTTTGCCAATGACGCGAACAAAATAATACCAGGCGGTATTGGCAAAGTACAGTCACTTTTCTATCAGTGTACTAGGGTTCCGTCAATCCATGACTGTGCCGATGGCAGCAGTGCCTCGCACTCGACCATCTCATGTATCCGACCGGAAACCTCTTCCATTCCTCCCAGTTTTTCTATCGTCGCCTCGATTATACCACGATGGTATGACCTGCTCCTATCCTCTACCCATTCTCCCATCGCCTTAAGTCTCATAGTCGCAACGGCTGCCTTACACTTAATATGTATGTCTATGGGTCGGTTATCTAGAATAGTCTCCAGTGCCCCAGTGGGCGTGGTCCTCATCGCTCCGCCTATGCCAAGACAACATGTTCTCTTAACCTTTTGTATTACCCTTACGTTGCACTTTTTCTCCATCGCAGTCCGCTAAACTAGTGAGGCATACCAAATATTGGTCTAATCACGCTCCACTTTAGAACCAGTGGACTATCCTCGGATTCAGGCCCCATTTCGAGCCTAGGGCCCGTCTATATAGTGCCCAACATCTGTGAGCCTTCTCGGTACGCTCCTGAACATGACACTTCCAATTCGGTTTCCTGTCCAAGATCACTCCTAAGTATTTGACCTTGTTAGATAACGAAATCGTTCTATTGAGAAAACGTGGTGCTTTAAATTAGCCGACCTTTGTCTTCCTCGTGAACAAGCAGATTTGGTCTTTTCTGGGTTAATTTTGAGACCCCTAGGTCTAACCCAGTCGTATGCCATCTGCAAAATCCTTTCGGCACTTCTGGATAGCTGGTTCGGATTCTTACCCCTTAAAAGTAATATAATAACATCGTCGTGTTCAAATGCCTCCCCAGTCAGCATCCGTAATAGGTAATTTGTGGTGGTCACCCTTAGGAGTGGCGATAAAATGGGATAATCGGTGGTCGGATTGTTACGCCATCGAATCTTCGATTCAACTTTCGACGTACTTTCGTTGTCTATTTAGTAAACAATGTGGCTGAAAATTTGGTGGCGGAAATCTTCAAATTTCTTGAAGTGCGATAAGCGGCAAGATCGGTAAGGTAGATATTAAGGTTATTACCCACCCTAGGGTCAGAACAATTGGAGCGACGAATCTCATCATGCTCTTCTATGAATTCAGCCATCGGTTATAAAGCGATCGGTCGCTGCGCTTTATTTCAAATGATAGTACATCTTTTGATTATTAGTCGAAAGAGAGTTAACGTGAAGTGAAATGGACGAAGAAAAAGGTTAGGTTAGATTTGAGGCGTTTTATGGTCTATGGTGATATCACAGGAACGCGAAAAGGGATAATCCTTCTAGTTCCCACCATTGAACCATCCAGATCGCTTTAAAATGGCCTTCCTAATGATAACAAAGTGGGCCACATAATCTTGGGCGTTCACAATTCAGGACCATCTGTTGCCCTTCGGAACTTACATATCGCTAGAGGCATTCCACAGATTATAGTTTCCTGGAAATTTGTTAAGTAGTTCATGGCCCTGCAAGTTCGTTTGCTAGGGCCTCTCTGTCACATGGCACCCATGGCAAACCTGTCGATTGAAAATATCGTCAGGAGAGGAGGAGAAAACGTAAACAAAGAATAAATGTAAAAAGAAAACAAGTTGACATCCCCAATGCCTGCCAAATACTACAAATTGTATGTCGGCTGATCGCTTGGCTTAACCTTATTCAGTGAATCCTGAAAACCATATACAGCAAGACATTTTTACCCAGGTAGCGGACGGAAAACCGCTGAGCAAAATTTTTTCGCAAAGTGCACTATCTGTCAACGAATTTTTGGTTGTGTATGTGCAGAACCATAATACACACAAACAAAAACTATAATACACACAAACAACGAAAAATGGCGGGAACTAGTAATAAACACAAAATTAGACAACAACCAATCCTATGGCACACCAGATTGACGCGATAAAGTCTTCCATCAGGCAGGGTTGCCGCCTCAGTGCACAACAACAAAATCAGAGTTGCACTTATAACTGATTTTGACAGATAGTTCACTTAATATTTTGTTGTTGGCCAAGGCGGATTTAACAAGGTGGTCTCATGCGAACAGTTGTTAACAACCGTTTGACGGTATTGGTTTGACGGTATTATGATGTCAAATTTTTGTTTGCATTCTTTTTGTTGTCATCTTCTTTCTCGCATATTCTCTACCCATGTACGCACACACGCACACAAATATCTTCGCGTAGGTTGGCAAACCGTCGATCAGCTTGATGGTAAAATGGCGGATGGCACCATATGATGAGGACTGTGGTTGTTGTACGAATGAGATCACCTTTAAATGTTTCGCCATGGTTGTTGGCCAACTGCTGTAACCTGCAAATGAGCAAATTTTTTTATATAGCGTTATACTTAAATGACCCGTTACCCAATCTTTATTAACAGATGAAGAAAAATTTTGTGTTTTTCATTGAATGCATGTTTCGTTTCTATTATTATTTATTTTCATCTTCGATTTCTTTACAATATCATCAATTTTCAATGCCTTCTTCGATATTTACTATTATATAGTATCATGAAATCTTGTTTGATTTAGCTTTTATTACATTTGCTTGACATAACAATATCCATTAATATAATAATAGATAATGTTTGTTTTATTATTTATTAGCTAGTTTGGGAAAGGAGGGACTTAAATACAATTTATTTTTGTAATTGTGGTAAAACTAATTTTTTAATACTTATGGTAACAAAAACAATTTACATGTACTTACGAAAGGAAATAAGCTGAGAAAAATACAAACGACATTATGTATCTAAATATCATATCAGAATGTTTGGGTTAAAAAATATATAACAGTGCGTTCATTAGTTTTCACTTTTGATTGAAAAAATTTCTGAGGAAAAACTCCTGTCTGCAAATAATCAAGTTAGGTATTGTAGATAACCTCACAGGATTCACTGAATAAGGTTAAAGCAAGCGATCAGCCGACATACATTTTTTAAATATTGACACTACATTAAGGATGTCAACACGTTCCCTTTTTACATTCATTCATTGTTTACGTTTCCTTCTATTTGATGAAATTCTCAATCGGTAGATTTGACATGCTCAATAGTGTTCATTGGGCCTATCCACCTTATGTTTTCGCAAGTAACCTAACCTTCTATAAGTGAATCCTGACAAATCCTATTTTTGTAGGATTTATTTTTAAATCCGAAATAATCCCGGTTTCATCGAATAATCGATAAAAGTATCAAAATATGCAACTGTTTTCAAGAATTGTGTATGGATGTGTGTGATATCACATTCATGTATACGCATGTGCACTTGTGTATGTCACTTAAATCCATGATATTATTACCAGGTAGTGTACCGTAAACAGCTGAGTAAATTTTTCTCACGAAGTGCACTACCTGTCAACGAGTTTTGGTTGTGTGTGTATTATAGTTATTATAGTTAGGAACCATAAACAATAAACAATGTAACATACACAAAATCAGAGTTGCACTAATCACTGATTTTGACCGATAGTGTACTCAATATTTTGTTGTTGGGCAACTGCCACTACCTGGAAATAAATATATTTTGCTTGAATCCCCATAAACGCAGTGTAAACGTATTTTTGGATTAAGTTAAATCCGGATGATAAAAATTTCAATATAAACGTGCTTTTAAGTGATGCAGAATAAGAAACATAGTCTCATAATGTGAACACCCCATAACGTGATCGTATAAACAAATAATATCGGTGACTTTGCATGCACAGATTGAGTAGCGAATAATAAAGGGGGCATTACAGGCAAAGATTTATTTGACCGAATAACACGATGGCACTATCAGACTATTTTTCCTCGTTAAATTTGCCTTGAACCTTATGCTTATGATATGTGATTTAAATTCACAAAGGCTTTAATAATTTTCTCAGCTAATTTCTTCATTTCGATTGGGTTTTTAATACAATTTTTCACTATTTCCTATTGGATTTTGACACATGGATTTTCAGAAAAAAATATTTTTGTATTTCTTTTGGTAGCCTTTAGGTTTAATAATATATCTGTTGCGTTTTTTGTTTTTATTTATTTAAATGCATTTAATATCATTTATTTTATATTTTCCATTTTGGGTTGTGGTTGGATTTTTGCCAATTTAATCATATTCTTAAAATTATTTTATTAATTCTAAGTTTCTTAGATCGATTAATGGATGACAATAAATCATTTGTTTTCATCTGTTTCTGGCTTATTATAGCCGTTCATGTGAATCAATTCATATCTTGGAGTTTTTGAGTCGAGCTTAATAACATAGAGAATGCTATACAAAGAAGAAATTGTTCCGTCCCGCCTAGGAATTCTTTCTTCAAAACTCATTTAAAACAATCTTCTCTGTGAGTAGTATACACTTGGTGAGTAAGTTTGACCTAAAAACGCAAAGATATGGGATGACAATTTTTTTTTTCAATATTGTAAAAAAATACGTTTCTCTCATAGAAGCGGGCAACTTTTTAAAAAATATGGGATGCTCATAATGCAAAATTATTTATAAAATATGAAATTCTTTTCCCTCTATAGCATTTTTTTTGGCGTTGATGGCATCACTTGTCCGACTTTCGGGTAATTAAGCCTGACCTGTGTTATTTGTCATAAAAATTTGAATTATATATTTTCTCCAGGGTTGTCAACGTCGGATGCAACAGTGGTGAGACAGGGAGACGGTGGAGCATATCTGACATCACTTTATCTGCCTTTCGACTCTCCGACACCGCCACCCACGTTGGAGCTGCAACGGCTGGTGAGGAAAGCAAAACAGACAGGAAACGAGGTACTAACAGGGTGCGATGCGAACTCTAATTTCGTGGGGTAATACCGTGCGAACACAATAAGCGGGGCCAAGCCCTGACAGAGTTCTTGAATACTAACGACCTTGTAACACTTAATATTGGTACCACCGCTACCTTTGTTAATAGGATTAGGGAGGAGGTATTAGATGTGACGATATGTTCGAGAAATCTAATCGATGAGGTTCAGGATTGGAGGGTCTCCATGGAATACTCTTTCTCTGACCATCGCTACATTAGGTTTAGAATAGCATGGCCAGCGCCGAATCGGATAAGCTTCCGTAATAAGTTGAAAACCAACTGGACAAAATTCGGGAGGCTAGTCAGAAGAAGACTTGGGCAAGATAATTTAGATTGTCCAAGCATAGAAGTCATTGACGACAAGGTCAACAGGATTACGATTGCACTGGTGGGGTCGTTCGAAGATAGTTGTCCTCTTCGCGAAAGGAAATCAGCCCAAGAAAAACCCTGGATGACCGGGGAAATTCGCAATATTGGGAAAGAGGTCCGCAGACTTTTTAACATAGAACGTCGTGAAAAAGCGGGAGTTTATTGGGATGTGTATTACACACGGCTCAAGAACTACAATAAGATTACCAGAGCGGCAAAACGTTCCTCCTGAAAGCTTTTCTGCGAACAGATCGATAGCGTTAATGACGCCGCCATGATGAACAAGTTTCTCTCAAAAACCCATATCCAAACTGAACCTTTAGTGGGCGACATGGGAGTGAGAGCAGAGACAACGGAGGACATGTTGAGGCTTTTGATGAAAACCCATTTTCCACAGGATACGACGGGACTTACGGATACACCGGATTTTTGGAATAATGACGTTGATCGAAGGTTTATAATTACGGAATTTAAGGCTAAGGAATTCTAGAGGGGCTTCAAACCATTTAAGTCATCTGGACCTGATGGAATATTTCCGGCGTTACTACAGAAAGAGGCAGACTATCTGGCGCCTCGTCTGGCCAAAATTTTCACAGCGTGCCTAGGACGTGCATGTTATATATATATATATTCCGAAAGCCTGGCAGGAGGCAAGGGTGGTGTTTATACCCAAGCCCGGCAAGACAAGTTATGCGACACCAAAGGCCTACAGACCCATAAGCCTTACGTACTTTCTACTCAAAACCATGGAACGTATTGTGGACACCATGGTAAAGAGTAGGACATCCAGCAAAATGCTCAAATACAAACAGCATACCTATGTCAAGGGAAGGTCGGTGAAGACTGCCCTGCACGAGGTTCGATGCCAAAACGCACACACTGGCGGTATGCATTGACATCGTTGGGGACTTTTAACAACGTGCGGACCGACACACTGATCCAATCCTTAGACCAGTACCGGGTGGACTCGGTCCTTAGAGACTGGATAAACCATATGCTAAGGAAAAGGTGGATAAATTGTGTGTCCCATACTATAAATAAAAGGGAGAAAGTGGCACAGGGTAAACCACAGGGGTGCATTTTATCGCCATTCCTATGGGTGACCACCCATAGGAGTCTGCTACGTAGACGATGTTATAATTCTTCTAAGGGATAAGGATCCTTACGAGCTAAGAGGTTTCCGATCGGATACCTGAGATGAACCTTGAAGTCGAGTGCGAGGCACTGCTGCCATCGGCACGGTCTAGGACTGACAGAACCCTAGTATTGCCATCTGGAAGATCATGTTACATGAATGGATTAAAGCTAAAGGACAGAGTGAGCCTGGGGTTTACATTGAGAACCCAGGGACTGAGATCTGCTTGAGGCTGCCCGACCATAATACGGTCTTGCAGGCCGAGATCCGGGCGATCACGGAAAGCGTGAAGTGGTGTGGTTGTTGTTGTAAGTGTGTTATACACTGAGGCGGCAGCCCCTGCCGATGAAGAACTCCATCGGGTCCATCCGGTACGTACAACCGGCTGCCATGGGATTGTAGTAGTTTGGTGGACTGCTATGGTGTGGTGTGGTGCTAACGCGAAGACGCCGAGTGTGAACATCTTTACCGACAGCAAAATTGCCATAAGGGCAATAACAACTAGGACGGTAAGGTCATGAACAGTCTTGCAGTGTAAGAAGGAGATTAACGCCTTCTTTGAGGATGGCAAAATCCGCATCGTTTGGTTGCCGAGCGATAACAGGAGTAAGGGGAAATAAAAGGGCAGACGATTTGGCGGTGAAGGTTTCGGGTTAACCAAGTTTATTGGTTAACCCGAAACGATGCAGTCCGAGTTGCAGTCCGAGTTAAGGGCGTGGGCGACGAATGCGCATGCAACCCTGTGGAACAGCGAAACGGTTGGGAGGACGGCGAAAATCCTATGGGGGGATCCAGATCGTGAGAAGACGAGGCTATTACTGAAAGGGAGTAAGAAGGAGGTTAGTATAAGTTTCGGTATCATAAGTGGACTCATAGGACTACGAGCTCGCTTATGCAAAATCGGTGCGGAAAGTGATAGCATGTGTAGGGCATGCGGGTTGGATGATGAGGCGTTGGATCATTTCCTTCATACCTAAACGATATGTGCCTCATACCTAAACGATATGTGCAACCAAATTGGATAACAATTGCGCCCTCTAGATGCTCAAGAAGTCTAATCGGGAGATCGTTTTATATGGCAGCTATATCAGGTTATATACCTATTTAGACCGTACTTAACACAGCCAAATCGGTAAGGAATTACGCTCTCTAGAAGCTCAAGAAGTCTAATCGGGAAATTGGTTTATACGGCAGTTATATCAGGTTACGGATTGATTTAGACCATAGCATGATTTAGACATTGGCACAGTTGATGGAAGTCGTAAAAAAACATTTCATGTTGAATTTCAGCTAAATCGGATAAGAATTGCCCCCTCTAGGGGCTCAAGAAGTCAAGACCCAAGATCGGTTTATATGGCTGCTATATTAAAACATAGACCTATTTGACCCATTTACACTCCCAACTGACCTACACTAATAAGAAATATTTGTGCAAAATTTCAAGCGACTAGCTTTACTCCTTGAAAGTTAGCGTGCTTTCGACAGGCAGACGGACGGACGGACAGACCGACGGTTATGGTTAGATCGACTTAAAATGTCAAGACGAACAAGAATATATATACTTAATGGGGTCTTTGACGATTATTTCGAAAAGTTACAAACGAAGTGACGAAATAAGTATGCCCCCACCCTATGGTGGAGGGTATAATTAGGGACCTAGGGTCAGGGGGCCCGCTCTACCCTGAAAACCCCCAAAACTGAAATATATACACCGATCGGTACCATATGGGACTTAAATGAAAGATATTGGAAAGTAGTGTAAGAATCTGAAATTATG
Organism: Stomoxys calcitrans; assembly: GCF_963082655.1. Classification (NCBI taxonomy): domain Eukaryota; kingdom Metazoa; phylum Arthropoda; class Insecta; order Diptera; family Muscidae; genus Stomoxys; species Stomoxys calcitrans. The sequence goes on from NC_081553.1 coordinate 183,558,013, forward strand.
GGCCAGGTATTGAGAGTCCCTACTCATTTCGGCAATCCTCTGATACTGTATCCTGAATGCTACCATAACCCAATCTAATGGAGATTTCGATGCTGCAAAAAAGTGTAGTACAAATATTGCACAGAAATCGAAACTTTTGTTGGTTTATCCAAACAATGTAACTCCACCATCGGTTGTAGTGTTCGTTTGTAATGGTGTTGCCTACAGAAAAAATGTTGCATTTCTTACACCGTGCCAATTCTACGGTGGAGAATGTTGCACTTTACATATATCAGAATAACTGCGGGTACTTGATATCATGTACATTTGTGAACACCAATATTTAGGTGAATTGTGGGTACTTCACTTGTAAAGCCTAGTACTGACTTCGTTCGCACCGAAAATGCCTATTAAATTAAATCCGAAATCCGACGGACTCCATTTTTCGTCAAAATATGAGTTGAAACTTTTTTATTTGTTCATAGGTAGGTTAAGTTCGAAGATGGGCTATATCGGACTAAATCTTGATATAGCCCCCATATAGACCGATCCGCCGATTTAAGGTCTTAGTCCCATAAAAGCCACATTTATTCTCCGATTTTGGTGAAATTTGGGACATTGAGTTGTAATAGGCCAGCCAACATCCTTCTTCCATTTAGCTCAGATCGGTTCAGATTTGGGTATAGCTGCCATATAGACCGATCCTCCGATTTGGGGTCTTGCGGCCATAAAAGGCGCATTTATAGTCCAATGTCGTGAGTTGTGTTAGACCACTTAACATCCTTCTTCAATTTGGCCCAGATCGGTGCAGATTTGGATATAGCTGCCACATAGACCGATCTCTCGAATTAAGGTTAGGGGCCCATAAAAATCGCACTTATTGTCCGACTTTGCTGAAAATTTGGACAGTAAGTTGTGTGAGGCCCTTCGACATCCCACTTCAATTTGGCTTAGATCGGCCCAGATTTGAATATAGCTGCCATATAGACCGTTCTCTTGATTTAAGGTTTTTGGCCCATAAAAGGCGCATTTATTGTCCGATCTTGCCGAAATTTGGGACAATGAGTAGAGTTAGACCCTTCGACATCCCACTCCAATTTGGCTTAGATCGGTTCAGATTTGAATATAGCTTCCATATAGACCGTTCTCTCGATTTAAGGTCTTGGGCCCATAAAAGACGCATTTATTGTCCGATCTTGCCGGAATTTGGGACAGTAAGATTTGTTAGGCCCTTCGACATCCCACTTCAATTTGGCTTAGATCGGTTCAGATTTGAATATAGCTGCCATATAGACCGTTCTCTCGATTTAAGGTTTTTGGCCCATAAAAGGCGCATTTATTGTCCGATCTTGCCAAAATTTGGGACAATGAATAGTGTTAGACCCTTCGACATCTCTCTACAATTTGGGCCAGTTTGGCCCAGATTTGAATATAGCTGCCATATAGACCGATCTCTCGATTTAAGGTCTTGAGCCTATAAAAGATGAATTTTTTGTCCGATCTTGCTGAAATTTGGGACAATGAGTAGTGTTAGGCCCCTCGACATCTTTTTGCAATTTGGCACAGATCGGTCCAGATTTGTGTATAGCTGCCATATAGACCGATCCCTCGATTTAAGGTCTTGGGCCCATAAAAGACACATTTATTGTCCGATCTTGCAGAAATTTGGGTCAATGAGTAATGTTAGATCCTTCGACATCTCCCTACAATTTGGCCCATATTGGTCCAGATTTGGATATAGCTGCCATATAGACCAATCTCTCGATTTAAGGACTTGGGCCCATAAAAGGCGCATTTATTGTCCGATCTTGCCGAACTTTGGGACAGTGAGTTGTGTTAAGCCCTTCGACATCTCTCTACAATTTGGCCCAAATCGGTTCAGATTTGGATATAGCTGCCTTATAGACCGACCTCTCGATTTAAGGTCTTGCGTCCATAAAAGGCGTATTTATTGTCCGGATTTGACGAAATTTGGGACAGTAAGATGTGTTAGTTCCCTCGACATTATTCCGCAATTTGGCACAGATCGGACTAAATTTGGATATAGCTGTCATATAGACCGATCTCTCGATTTAATGTCTTGGGCCCATAAAAGGCGCATTTATTGTCCGATTTCGCCGAAAACTGGAACAATAAGTTATGTTAGGCCACTCGACATCATTCCGCAATTTTGGCCAGATTGGTCCAGATTTAAATATAGATGCCATATAAACCGATCTCTCGATTTAAGGTCTTGGGGCTATAAAAGATGCATTTTTTGTCCGATCTTGCCGAAATTTGGGACAATGAGTAGTGTTAGACCCTTCGACATCTCTCTACAATTTGGGCCAGATTGGTCCAGATTTGGATATAGCTGCCATATAGACCGATCTCTCGATTTAAGGTCTTGGGGCTAAAAGATGCATTTTTTGTCCGATCTTGCTGAAATTTGGATCAGTAAGTTATGTTAGGCGCCTCGCCATCTTTCTGCAATTCGGCCTAGATCGGTTCAGATTTGGATAGAGCTGCCATACAGACTGTTCTCTCGATTTAAGGTTTTGGGCCCATAAAAGGCGCATTTATTGTCTGATTTTGATGAAATTTGGGACAATGAGTAGTGATAGGCCCTTCGACATCTCTCTACAATTTGGGCCAGATTGGTCCAGATTTGGGTATAGCTGCCATATAGACCGATCTCTCGATTTAAGGTCTTGCGTCCATAAAAGGCGCATTTATTGTCCGATTTTGGCGAAATTTGGGACAATGAGTTGTGTTAGACCCTTCGACATATCTCTACAATTTGGGCCAGATCGGTCCAGATTTGGATATAGCTGCCATATAAACCGATCTCTCGATTTATGGTCTTGGGCCCATAAAAGGCGCATTTATAATGCCGTTTCGCTGAAATTCGGCTGGCCGAACTTAACGCCTTTTTACTTGTTTTGTTTTAAACCACCATAAGCTAATGTCCTTTATTGTAATGCCGTTTCGCTGATATTCGGCTGGCCGAACTTAACGCCTTTTTACTTGTTTTGTTTTAAACCACCATAAGCTAATGTCCTTTATTGTAGAAAATGTCTACTAGAAGAGAAGCATGTCCACCAATGTCTATTGGTCTACTAACGTTCATTTCCGACGTTATCAACAGCGGAAAGATGCCCATTGAGGAGAGAAATATGAATTAGTGATAAAAACTTTCACCTGTTGAGAGAAACTACTGTTGAGGAGAAAGTGATAGAGGTATTATGACTTTTGGCATCCATTAATCTTTGGGTAAGGGCAAAGGGGGGAGAGTGGATTTAATATATGATAATTCATTACGTTATTAAACGATATTTTTGTTTTCGTTTGTTTGTTATTATAAATATAATAAGATGCGTTGCTTAGCACGTCAATTTCATTTGTTTTTTGTCTCTTTCTTGTTTTTCATACTTTTGAGCGTGTGGGATTATGTTTCGTTTTCTTTCATTTGAAATGTTTATCAATATTCAATTCTGTTTTTTTTTTTGGTATTTTTTCCTCTTTGTTTGTTAACAACTTATATTCGAAATAATTTATTGTAAATAATGTTATTGATGACAATAGTTTGTAATAATAGTAATAATAATAATAATAATAATTTAATTTAATTTTAATAATACATACGGCAATTTCAAGCAAGTCACTCTCACTTCATTTCACCGGCTATGGTTTAAAAAGCTGGCCATGGCCATGGGGGGCAAACTGAAGTGAGGGGCATGCTTTCTATTTATTTAATCAACTCTATCACCGTTAATCACAAAAATTAAGCTTAATATGTATATGGATGTGTATGTATAAGTAATTGGTTTTTATTTTTATTTTTCATTCATTTATCTTAGATTTTTTGTTTTATGTTTTTTTTTTATGTAAATTATATTCGTAATTCATGAGTATTTATTGTATGACAGTGTATGCGAAGAACAAGCCTTACTTTTATGCTTTCTTCTTTTTCTCCCTCTACGTTCATCTCTTAACGATCCTCTCTTTTTTTCTCTCAATATGTACGAATGAGTATGTATGTAGGTAAGTATGTTTGCTGTCTGTATATGTGGGTATGTATATCCTTGGTTTCTATTATTTTATATGTATACAATTATACATGTTGCGATGTGTGTTTGCTTTTGAATTTACTCAATGTTCGATTTGCATCATCTCATGCGTAAAGAGGAGCTCAAGCATCTCAGGATTATCGACAGGGGTGAGCATACGAGCTGTGCTGTTATCGCCAGATGCAGTGATAAGTGTTGCCATGATATTCGATGTTTCGCTGTAGAAAGCGCCGAATTGCGGGATTCTTCTAGACCTGAAAAGGAATAAGGGGAGTTAAAAAGTTTATTTTTTATCAAATGTCTACACAAAGTTTTAATGTAGGAATGAGAGTTTAAATCTAATCAAAGAGTTTTTAAAAAGTACAAAAAGTGCTATCGATATTGCTTAGAGCACATTTTGCCCATGAACATTTCATTAGGGAACAGCGGCAAACTTCTCACATATCAATGAGTGCAGTCCGATTCAAGTTTTTGGCTCAATGATAAGGGGCCTCCTTTTTGAAGCTGAATCCTAACGGCGTGCCGCATTGCGACACCTCTTTGGATAGACGTTGTCCATGGCATAGTACCTCACAAATGTTGCCTTGTTGTTGTTTCTGATGGTCTCGCCAGGATTCGAACCCAGGCGTTCAGCGTCATAGGCGGACATGCTAACCTCTGCGCTATGGTGGCCTCCGACTTACTTACTTAGAGACTGGAGTCAAATTTGCGAGAAGAAACAGAGAGGTGAGAGGCAGCGGAGGTTGCTTAAATACTGAGAGCCTATGATACTCGATATGACAAGGCGAGTTATTGGCTCCTTTAAATAACCAATTGCCATCATGTTACCACGACTATTGCATTGCATTCGGTTCTGTTTACTGGATTGACCCGATGGAATGTCCACCGGCCAGGGGCTGCCACCTAAGTGTATGTGTTTTGTCATTTTTATACCCACCACCGAAGGATGGGGGTATATTCATTTTGTCATTCCGGTTGCAACACATCGAAATACCAATTTCCGATCCGATAAAGTATATATATTCTTGAGCAGCGTAAAATGGAATGCGAATGGAAATGCATCCACTCCATGCAATGGTTACACCCCACCGACATCTACCGATGATGGATGCGGTTCTGGCAAACCGAAGAGTACCAAGTGCGTGGGTTTTCTTGAATCCTTACACGGGCCAAAAGCGTTTCAACCAAATTGAAGAAAAATGTCGGAAGGCCTAACACAACTCACTGTCCCAAATTTTGGCTAAATCGGACAATAAATGCGCCTTTGATGGGACTATGACCCTAAATCGGCTGGTCGGTCTATATGGCAGCTATATCCAAATCTGGACCGATCTAGGCCAAATTGAAGCAGGATGTCGAAGGAACTAACACAACTCACTGTGTAAAATTTTGGCGACATCGGACAATAAATGCCCCTTTTATGGGCGTCAGACCTTAAATGGAGAGATCGGTCTATATGGCAGCTATATCCAAATCTGAACCGATCTGAGCCAAATCGAAGAATGATGTCGAATGACCTAATATAACTCACTGTCCCAAATTTCAGCAAAATCGGGTAATAAATGTGGCTTTTATGCGCCTAAGACCCTAAATCGAAAGATCGGTCTATATGGGGGCTATATCAAGATATAGTCCGATATAGCCCATCTTCGAACTTAACCTGCTTATGGAAAAAAGAGAATCTGTGCAAAGTTTTAGCTCAATATCTCTATTTTTAAAGACTGTAGCGTAATTTCAACAGACAGACGGACGGACATGGCTAGATCGTCTTAGATTTTTACGCTGATCAAGGATATTTCGATGCTTTGCAAACGGAATGACAAAATGAATATACCCCCATCCTTCGGTGGTGGTTATAATGGCCCACCCCATCTTCGGTGGTGGGTATAACTAGTAAAAAATATGCCGTATGACAACGGGTAGAGATCTCTCTTTGAAATTTTGAATGGTTACTGCTGATCGTGATCACTAGGTTAGACCGAGACCTCGAATTTTGCAACATAGGACCTAAATACGGTTCAGATCGGGCTGAATTTAGATATTGCTTCCATATAGACCGATCTGCCGGTAAAGGGTCTGAAGCCCATGAAAGCTCTATTTATTACCCGATTTCGCTGAAATTTGAAACAGTGGGTAGTTTTAGGTCTCCCGACATCTGTCCCAAATATGGTTCAGAACGGACTGTATTTAGATAAAGCGGTTATATAGACCGGCCAAACTTAATGCGTTTTTACTTGTTTTTCTTACAATTTTTTCAATCTGTATCAGAAATTTTGGAAATCGGGCCACAAAACGAAGATTTGGCAGCCCCAACAAAACTTCGAAATACCAAGGTGCCTGCAAAAGGCTTCCGGAAAGCCTAGGGCCTTGAATTTTTACACACGATCTCGCTAACAACTCAGTTCTAAACATTCCAAATTTCAAAGAGATATCTCTAACCGTTCTCAGATGAATGAACGCTTGACATATATCACTCAGAAGAAATCCGATTGCCGCATCAGTGAGCTCTCACCTCCCTCAGATTAAGTCTAGAAAGTACACGAGTAGGTTAGGTTAGGTAAGAGTGGCAGTCCTATACAGACTCATTTAGACAATTTTAAGTCCATTGCGATACCACAGTAGCGACAGAGCAAGGCTTCTAGCGGGAATTGAATCCACGACCACTGCACTAGCAATCCAAGCACGCTACCAACTCGGCTACCGGGGCGCCCGAGTACACGAGTAAAGCAGAGTCGAACAGAGCGATCTCCCTTCTCTCGGGGGTAGCCTAGACGCTTGAGCGACTTTTCCTCTCGAGCCTAACTGGAGAGTTTCCACTTGCTGAGAACCAAAATGGCACAACGACTGCCTTGTACGCCATCACTACATATATTAATGGTGGTCAAAACAGGTCAGGCCATGCGATAGGACGGTGGTCGAGGTTCTGAACTTCCCGAAAGCCTTAGAAACGGCCAGTCATATCACACTTTTTGAGGAAATCGCTATCACGTCTCTCCAGCCAGGTCTAAAACGTTGGAATTCGAACTATCTGTGTGTTCGCCATTCGTTGGTGAAATTTTGAGACAAGAAGATAAAGCTCCATAGAGTGAAACAGAGAGTTCTCGAAGGCGGTATGACATCTCCGGCACTGTTTAACTGCTACTTCTCATTTGTTCCACACCCTCCACATGACATCGAGATCGTATCACATGCGGACGATTGTACGATCATGGCTTCGGGCCTCTCTTGATTACAACTGCGTAAAGTTGACCCAAAAGCACGTTTCGTGTTTTGTTTCACTGTAAAACATCTTCAGTTTGGTCTATAATTTAACCATGAATCGTCTTACAAACGAACAACGCTTGCAAATCATTGAATTTTATTATCATAATGCGTACGCTGTTAAGAAAGTTCAGCGTTCAGCGACGAAGCTCATTTTTGGCTGCATGGTTACGCAAATAAGCAGAATTGTCGATTTTGGAATGAAGATCAGCTAGAAGCATTGCAAGAGCTACCAATGCATTCGGAAAATGTCACAGTTAGGTGCGGTTTATGGGCTGGTGGTATCATTGGACCGTACTTCTTCAAAGATGATGCTAATCGTAACGTAATAGTGAATGGTGAGCGCAATTGTGAGATGATATCCAAGTTTTTTTTTTGCTTTTTGCTCAAAATGCAAGAGCTTGACTTGCATGACATGTGGTTTCAACAAGACGGTGGCGCATGACACATAGCACGCGTAACAATGACTTATTGAGAGGCGAGTTCGGTGGACATTTTATTCCATGTTCGAGACCGGTTAAATGGCAGCCTAGACTATTTTTTGTAGGTCTATGTTAAAGCTCCTGTTTAAACAGACAGGCCCGCTTCAATTAACGTGTTGGACGATTTCATGAATTTTTCTGAATTTTATGTGCTTTTTTAACCTTCCTACAGCTATTAAAAAATCACCCTTTAGAATCATTACAACAACTTACCTCCAATAAAATTCAGCTGATCATCATTAATGGTTGCTATACCAGGATGTAGTTTTATTTCTGCAAGAAAAAAAGGAAATCAGAAGTTCTCCTGAACTTGATTCATTTCTCTCAATATTAAAATCTTACCATAGAGTCTCAGCGTTCCCTCCGCTCGACCCAAGGAATTTGTGCTCACACAATGATATGTACCCACATCGGAGGGTGAAAATGAGCGCACAGTTAGCAACATAATGCCGCGATAGCCATCTCGTTTTTCCGTTATAGAATATTTGGGTCTAGAAGACAAATAAAAGGGAGATCACCAAAATTATAAAGAATTTCTTTTCCCAGACTTGACTTAGACTAAACTTACCCATCTAATAACATTTCAGGACCTGGCTGTCCTGTTTCCAAAGCGCTATTCGAAATGGAACCAGAATAACTGCTGGTTGTTCGTGCACCTTTAAGCCAATATGAGACGGGTGATGGTGAGGCTTCCACCTGACACTCCAGTTGAACATCAGACCCAAGGGGTGTACCCAGTAATTGACTTGGGGCTCGAACCATGGGAGCAACTGTTAACAAAAGAAATAAATAAAAAATATAATGAATATTCATTGATTTAAGGTAGTTTGTTGAAAAATTATTAAGCCTTTGATGGACTTCCCAATGAATTGGTATCTCAGATTTTTTAGAAATATTTAAGAATTCCTGTGTAGTGTTTTGGTGTCTGAGCAAAGTCTTTGATTAATATCGGTATATATAATATCTGGTAATCCCCTATAGCAATCACTATAGCTCCTAGAATGCGAGGCATATTTATTTGACTTTTTGAAAAACCTTGGTTTAAGGACATAGTTCAGACTTCCGTCCTTGGACGGGGTCACCCTGGGGCTGTCGAAGGAGGCGAAGTAACTAGGCATAGTCCTCGATTCGAGGAAACACCGAGGAAAGAAGCCGTACGGCACTGTGCGCTTTTTACTTCTACAGGAGGATGTTCGGTAGGAAGTGGGGGGTAACTCTCAAGATGATTTATTGGATGTATACGGTCATTGTGAGTTCAGAACTGGCCTATGGAGCACTGGTATGATGGAATGCTGTAGGGAAGAGGACGCTTGCGAGGGAGTTCCAGAAGGTCCAGAGAGTGACCTGCGTCGGGATCACAGGGACATTGAGATCCGCTCCGCAGGCAGGCCTGGAGGCGATGCTGGGTATGCAGCCCATTGAGACCTATATGTGGAATGTTCGGTAGAAAGTAGGGGGTAACTCCCAAGATGATTTATTGGATGTATAAGGCCATCGTGAGACCAGTGCTGGCCTATGGAGCACTGGTATAATGAAATGACGTAGGGAAGAGGATGCGTGCAAGGTATCTTGAGAAGGCCCAGAGAGTGGCCTGCGTCGGGATCACAGGAGCACTGAGATCCGCATCGCAGGCTGGCCTGGAGGCAATGCTGGATATGCAGTCCATTGGTATGATGGAATACCGTAGGGAAAAGGATGCGTACGAGGGAGTTCGAGAAGGCCCAGAGAGTGACCTGCGTCGGGATCACAGGGGCACTGAGATCCGCACCGCAGGCAGGCCTGGAGGCGATGCTGGATATGCAGCCCATTGAGACCTATATTTGGAATGTTCGGCCTGTGTCGGTATCACAGGGGCACTGCGATCCGCGCCGTAGGCAGGCCTGGATGCGATCCTGGATATGCAGCCCTTTGAGACCTATATGTGGAATGTTCGGGAGGAAGTGGGGGGTAACTCCCAAGTTGATTTATTGGATGTATACGCCCATCGTAAGACCAGTACTGGCCTATGGAGCACTGGTATGGTGGAATGCCGTAGGGAAAAGGATGCGTGCGAGGGAGTTTGAGAAGGTCCACAGTCTGGCCTGTGTCGAGATCACATATTCAGCCAATTTAGACCTATATTTAGAATGTTCGGTCTGTGTCAGGATCACAGGGGCACTGAGATCCGCACCGCAAGCAGGCCTGGGGGTGATGCTGGAAGTGGGGGTAACTGCCAAGATGATTTATTGGATGTATACGGCCATTGTGAGACCAGTACAGGCCTATGGAGCACTGGCATGGTGAAAAGGATGCGTGCGAGGGAGTTTGAGAAGGTCCATAGACTGGCTTGTGTTCGGATCACAGGGGCACTGATATCCGCACAGCAGGTAGGCCTGGAGGTGACGCTGGATATGCAGCCCATTGGTATGGTGGAATGCCGTAGAGAAGAGGGAGTTTGAGAAGGTCCAGAGACTGGCCTGTGTCGGGATCACAGGGGCACTGCGATCCGCACCACAGGCACCCCATTGGTATGGTGGAATGCCGTTGAGAAGAGGGAATTCGAGAAGGTTTAGAGACTGGCCTACGTCGGGATCACAGGGGCACTGAGATCCGCACCGTAGGCAGGCCTGGAGGCGATGCTGGATATGCAGCCCATTGAGACCTATATGTGGAATGTTTGGTAGGAAGTGGGGGGTAACTCCCAAAATGATTTATTGGATGTATACGGCCATCGTGAGACCAGTACTGGCTTATGGAGCACTGGCATGGTGGAATGCCGTAAGGAAGAGGATGTCTGCAAGTGGTTTGAGAAGGTCCACAGAATGGCTTGTGTCGAGATCACAGGGCACTGAGATCTGCACCGCAGACAGGCCTGGAGGCGATGCTGGATATGCAGCCCATTGATATGATGGAATGCCGTAGGGAAGAGGACGCGTGCGAGGGAGTTCGAGAAGGTCCAGAGACTGGCCCGCGTCGGGATCACTGGCCTTCATCGGGATGAAATCCGCACCGCCGGCTGGCCTGGAGGCGATGCTGGATATGTATCCCATTGAGGCCAATATTTGGAACCAGGGTCGCGCTTAGTCTGAACGAGCTCGTCATGCTGAAGGAGGATGGTTGCGGCCACAGTTCGATTCTGGGTGTTATGGATGCGAAGGGTAGACTGAGGAGGATCTCCGACTACCTGGCACTAGTGTCGACTGGTGTAAGGGCATTTGCTATTCGATTTTCTGAGAGGGACGAATGGAGGGAGAATGGTGTACTTGAGGAGGATAAGACCTCAATCTATACAGATGGCTCCACTGGACAGGGGGTCTACTCTGATGCACTCAATATCAGTATGTCTCTGAGACTGCCGGACGAATGTGCGGTCTTTCAGAAAGAGGTCTATGCCATTGCAGTGGCCGCAAGAAAAATTCAGGTTAGGGACTTACCACCCTTGAAACTCAGAATTTGTGGACAGTATGGCGGCTCTCAAGGCCTTAGGGTCGAATATGGTGAGGTCGAGATGCGTGGCGGATTGTTTGAAGTCCCTGGATAGGCTCTGGGCCCACGATGTGCCGTTGACATGGGCTCCTGGGCATGAGGGGGTTCCAGGAAATGAGAGGGCGGACGAGTGCGCAAAGAGGGGTTCGGTGGCGCTCAAGGCTTTAGGGGCTAGGATGGTGAGGTAAAGACGCGTGGCGGATTGTTTGGAGTCCCTAGATGTGCTCCGGGCCCACGATACATGGGTTCCTGGGCATGAAGGAATTCCAGAGAATGAAAGGGCTAACGAGTGCGCCAGGAGGCGTTCATTTGCGTTGGCCCGACCAGTCATCGATCTTGCCTACGTGCCAATTGTCGAGCTACTGAACACGATAGAGGGGATAGCTAGGGTGGCGTCGGTGGCGAGGTGGGACTCGGTGGATTGTTGCCGGACTGTAAAGGGATGGCTAGAGCGGCGTCGATGGCGAGGTGAGACTCGGTAGATGGTTGCCGTAGTGCAAAGGTTCTATGACCAGTTATCGATCAGAGGAGGATGAGGGTGTTGCTGGCGTTCGATAAGAGGTCGATGAGTACCTTGATACCGTACAATGACTTCGGGCTCACGATGTGACGCTGACATGGTTTCTGGGTATGAGGGTATTCCAGGGAATAAGATGGCGGACGTTTGCGCCAGGAGGGGTTCGTTTGAGTCGGGCGGACCAGGCATCGGTCTTGCCTACGTGCCATTTGTCGAGCTACTGAACACGAGGAATGGCTAGAGCGGCGTCGGTGGCGAGGTGGGACTCGGTGAATGGTTGCCGGACTGCAAAGGGATGGCTAGGGCGGCATCGGTGGCGAGGTGGGACTCGGTGAATGGTTGCCGGACTGCAAAGGCGCTTGGCCAGTCATCGATCAGAGGGGGACGAGGGAGTTGTTGGCGTTCGATTAGAGGTCGATGAGTACCTCGATACCGTACAATGACTTCGGGCTCACGATGTGACGCTGACATGGGTTTCTGGGTATGAGGGGATTCCAGGGAATAAGATGGCGGACGTTTGCGCCAAGAGGATTCGTCTGAGTGGGGCGGACCAGTCATCGGTCTTGCCTACGTGCCATTTGTCGAGCTACTGAACACAAGGGCTGGCTAGGGCGGCGTCGTTGGCGAGGTGGGATAAGGTCGATGTTTGCCGGACTGCAAAGGAATGGCTAGGGCGGCATCGGTAGCGAGGTGGGACTCGGTGGATGGTTGCCGGACTGCAAAGGCGCTTTGCCAGTTATCGACCAGAGGGGGACGAGGGTGTTGCTGGCGTTCGATAAGAGGTCGATGAGTACCTTGATACCGTACAATGACTTCGGGCTCACTATGTGACGCAGACATGGTTTTCTGGGCATGAGGGGATTCCAGGGAATAAGATGGCGGACGTTTGCGCCAGGAGGGGTTTTTCTGCGTCATGCGGACCAGTCATCGCATTTGTCGAGCTACTGAACACGTTAGAGGGGTGGCTAGGGCGACGTCGGTGGCGAGGTGGGACTCGGTTAATGGTTGCCGAGCTGCAAAGGGATGGCTAGGGCGGCATCGTTGGCGAGGTGGGACTCGCTGGATGGTTGCCGGACTGCAAAGGCGCTGTGGCCTGTTATCGACCAGAGAAGGACGAGAGAGTTGTTGGCTTTTGATAAGAGGTCGATGAGACCCTTGATAGGGGTCATAAACGGACTCGGTGCCATAGGCCGCATGGCGGGGCGCATGGGCATACCGCATAATGACTTCTGTAGGAGTTGTCTCGATGAGGATGAGGAGGAGACTATTGAGGACTTGCTGTGTTCTTGTCCGGCTCTGCAGAGACCTAGGCTCTACTTTCTGGGGAGCCGTTTCTTATGTGATCTGGGTGAACTTGCGAACGTATCTCTGGTATGTCTTCTGAAGTTTGTTGAAGGAACAGGATGGTTCCGAAGGGGGTACCATTAGATCCGGCGTAGTTACATCCGCGTTTACGTGGGGACAGGCGTATCCTCACCCCCCGCTCGGATTCTCCATTCCTCCTGTCTTCTTTTATTTGTGTATAACCTCTAGTCCGAGGTCTCACATCTTCTTTCTCTTCCCTTTCTCTCTCTAGGGTCTTACAATGGGCCAAACTGGCCTATGACTGAACTCACCTTTGGTGGGCAACCCATTCAACACAAATACTTCTTATTGATATAGATCGTTAGGGATAGCGTTAGGGACTAAATGGCCTATGTTAAGATATTTGCCATATTTTCCCGTTTTGACTTTTGAGTCCACATTGGATTCTTATCAGATTTGGCTAAGTTTTTGCACAATTTTTGAACAAAAATCGGTCTATAACCTGAATAGCTCCCATATAAAACGATTTGATTAGCACTTGAGGGAGTATTTCTTACACGATTTGGCTAAAAGTTAAGACGATACTTCTGATAGCAATGCCAGAACAGTCTTAATCTGTCTATAATCGTATATTGCTACCATATGAACAAAATCAATCTTGATAAGCTGACATTTGATAAGCTGACTATTCTTTTTCAAATAAGCTAACCTCATCCGAGCCACTGTCCAATGAGGTGCAACTATTTTATGTTCTTAAACTAAAATTGTCATTCGTACGGCTTTCAGTTTCCTAACATAAGTATGTTCATCCCAAAGTTTAATATATGATACTTACACTGCACACTTAGCGAGACTCTTTTGCTAACCGCTGGTGGTACATCATTAGAGGCTATGCACAAATACGCTCCCATTTGACGGCGCTCTAAGCGAGCCAATTTCAAAGCAGGTCCTTGATATGATTCTACTGTTAACACAGATAAAATAGTTATAAAGTTAAAACAAATGTCAAATCATACATTGCAAAAGGCCGACTAACCTCTCATGAGTTCACGACTTCCGGGTTTACGCAGTAAAATCATTTCACCATCTTCACGGCGCCATGTAACTCGTGGTACTGGATTGCCAGTAGCCTTACAAACTAGAGTGGCATCTTCACCTTCTTGCACGGCTAAATCGGAGGAGGATTCTTCATTGATGATATCTGGAGGAACTGCAAGGGGATATTGAGAATTTCGTCAGTAATATAGAGATTAAATGCCTTATTTCAAGGATTTGGCAGTTTTACCTTGAACATCGATGCAACCAACTTGCTTCTTCATGGGACTTGTATTGATTTGACACATATAGCAACCACGATCACTTTCTCGCAGTTTGCTGATTTTCAATTTCCAGGTATGCATATCCTCATGCATGACACTTATGCGGGCATTATGGGTCACCACACGCCCTTGCAGGGCCAGAACGGTTTGATCGGAGGCGCGTAGCCAACCAACCTACGAAAAAAGGGGAAAGAATAAAATAAGCGGCATAGGTAAAAGTTTTAAGGGTCTAGGAATCGACTGTTAGAACGGACCAACACATAAAATAAAAATAATAACTGTCTTATATATAAAATTCAATTTGTGTTTGTTTGTTTGTTCCGTATAGACTCAAAAACGGCAGAACAGATTACCTTGTCCAAGTACCTGGGGGCCGCCCCAGCCCCAAAACCCCTTAAAATAGGTTTATTTGACAATCATGACAATATGGGACTCAAATGAAAGCTATTCGGGAGTAGATTACGAATGCGGTCAGTAAGTAGGAATAGGCTTTATTATTTACTGATACCGGAAGGGGGCGGACCCTCCACCGTTACCCCAAAAACACCACCCAAAATCAAAAGTGCACCGATAAGGACAATGAAAAGTATGCGGGAGTAGATTACGAATCTGGCATACAAATTCATGTCGAAGTATTGAATCCCTACCCCCACCCCCATAAAACACCCAAAATTGGCTCATTAGCCAATCACGGATATATGGGACTCGGTTTGTTTATTCCGTATGAACTAAAAACGGCAGAACCGGTTTTCTCGAAATTTTCGCATATTGTGTAGGATGGTCTAGAAGGAAACATGGGCTATATCATTTTTCGGTATCGGAAGGGGGACGGACCCTCCTCCTTATGCCAAAAACACAATCCAAAATCAAAAGTGAACCGATCGGGCCAATATAGATATCAAATGAAAGGTATTTAATTCGAAGTACCCATCGGGCCGCCCTAACCCCAAAACTCCTCCAAACAGACATATTGGACGTTAATTTCAATATGGGGCTCAAATGAAAGGTATTAGAAAGTAGATTTCGAATCTGGCATACAAAATCAGATCGAAGTATAGGGGGTCACGCCACCCCTCAAAGACGCCATTAGACCCATCATGACTATATGATACTTGACTGAACCGATTTTCTTAAAATTTTCACAAATTATGTACGTTTGTCTGGAAGGAAACATTGGCTATATAATTTTTAGATATCGGGCGGAGGCGGACCCTTCCCCTTACCCCAAAAACGCCACCCATATCCGAAAGTGGTCCGATGGGCACAATAGGGGTATCAAATGAAAGCTATTGGAGACTACAACAGGAATATGGTAATAAAATTTGAGTCCAAGAATCAAGCGGACCCACCCCACCCATTAGGGAGTAGATTGACATATATGACATTAAAATTTGCGTTCAAGCCTAGGTGGCGCTTTTCCTTCTTATGATACGTCAAATGGGTTATTTGATCTATTATGACAATATGGGACTCAAATGAAAGGTATTTGAGAGTAGAAAACGAATTTGATATCCAATTTTGGAGCCAAGGGTTTTGGGGTACGCCCTAAAGCACCCCCTAAACTGAATATCATTTCGGTTGGGAATAAAGAAACAAATTTGGCCGCCTATCGCCAAAACACCCTCCAAACGGTCCATATTTACCGGCCATTGCAATATGGGGCTCAAATGAAAGGGATTTGGAATTGGAGCATGAATTTGATATTACCCTTGACATTACCCTAAGGAAGAACACTACCACCAGTAACCGAGAAGGGGCAAATTCTCACACATCAATGAGTGATTTCCGATTCAAGTTTAAAGTCAATGATAAGGGACTTTTTTTTATAGCCCCGTCCGAACGGCGTCCCGCAGTGCGATACCTCTTTGGGGAAATTTTTTTAAATGACCATGCATGGCATTGTACCTCGCAAATGTCACCAACATTAAGAGGGGATAAACACCGCTTTGTCCGATGTTCTCGCCAGAATTCGAACGCGTTTAGCGTCATAGGCTACAATGGCACGAATTCAATATCCGCATTTAGGGAGAAGTGTTCCCACCCTAAAAAGATATTAGAGAATTAAAGAAGGCGCAGCGGAGCGGGCCCGGTCCGGCTAGTATAATATAAAAAACTCCCAAAAACTCTACCCAACAGGACAATTTTACCGCTTTGGGCAATATGGGTGTGAAATGGAAGGTTTTTAAAACTAGAGTACAAATCTGACATAAACATTTATTCCTTGGTGTCCGAGGGGTCTTCCCACCCACCAAAACCCTGTAGCAGAATATTTTTACTGATTGGGACAATGTGGGTATCAAATAAAAGGTGTTTGGAAGTTGAGTACACTTCTGTTATAAGAATTTTGCCCAAGGTGTCGTTGGAGCCTCCCTATACCCAAAACCCCCAAAACGGGCATGAATGTCCAACATCACAAAATGAGTATCAAATGATAGATCTTTGGGAGTTGACTACGAATCTGGTATAAACATTTGGGACAGAGTCTGGGACAGGTCCACCCACTAAATACCCTTCAATAGGACGTGTAGTTCGATCGAAGTAAAATGGGAATTAAAAGAAAAGTCTATGATAGTAGAGTTCGAATCTAGTGTTGAGGCCAAAGTGTCAGAGGGCAATCCCTCTCCCCATATCCTACCCAAAAAAGGAATTTAAAAAACTTATACAGGTCGATCAGGATATAATCGGACAGCAATAAAAGACCTTTCCTTAAAATTGGGATAGACACAGGTGGACCTGCGGATCTTTAAAAATGTGGTATCCAAAATGTGGTAGCTTTGAATTATGATTTTGAATGTAGAATAGCAATAAAAAAAAAATAATGTGGATTTGAACAAGGCGCTCTGAATATCTTGATCGTCACCTTCAAAATGCCTGACATTATGGGTCTCAAACAAAATCGTGCTCTAGCACAATGATGACAGTATTTCAGGATCCGTCCCCTAAATTCCCTTCAAACCGACCATGTTTGCCCACTATGGCAATAAGGGGCTCAAATAATGGGTATTTGATAGTAGCAAACGAATTTGATATCCAATTTCGAGGCAATTGTTTGAGGGTCGTCTCACCCAATAAACTCTCCCTCCAATCAATGGCAATTGGGGCTCAAATAAAAGAATTTTGAGCGTAGAACACGATGCTGATATTTTTTCAGGTCTAAGCGCGTGGGTGGCCGCCCCACCCTACATACTGGACATATTTGTGGACTATGACAAATAGGGGCTCAAATCTGTTATCTGTTTTATGGCCAAGTGTTTCAGGGATGCCTCAACTCTAAACTCCCCCTAAACTACACATATGTACCGACTATAGCAATGTGTACCTCAAATGTGGTTTTTGGGAGTAGAGTATGAATCTGAGTACGAAGGGTTTCGCCCTGAAAGTGGTTACTCTAATCCACCACTAAAACCAAAATAATGAAGCATATCTTACAATTTTAGTGGGCGGACCCTTCTCTTACCCCGTTCTCTGTGTGGGGCGAATAAAGTGAAATTTGATTTGTTTATAATAACACAAAATCTGAAATTTGGTATCCTCATTTCGGGTGGGATATCAAGGGGGGGGCCACCCCACCTCCAAAGCCCGCCAAATGGAAATATAGACCAATAATGATAATATGGGTCTCAAATGAAGGGTATTTGAGACTAGAGCACGAGTATGAGGGTCCGCCTGACTCTCAAAAATACCTCCTTGCTGGACATATTTACCGACCATAACAATATAAGGCTCAAATGCAAGTTATTTGGGAGTAGAGCACCAATTTGATATTCACTTTGGGGAGAAACATCAGATAAAACAAGTAGGAGCGTGCTAAGTTCGACCGGGTCGGATCACAGGTACCCACCATGGATGCCGCTGAAAATTTACACTTATTAACTGAGTTTGTATTTGAATTATGTTAGTCTCAAGAAATCATAGCGGGATATCGGTACTAAGGGGGCCTATATCACCATATGGACAAATTTCAGCCAAATCAGGTAAACATTTAGGCTTCCAAGGGCTGAAGAGGTCAAATATGGAGATCGGTTTATATGGGGCTATATCTGTTTATAGACCGATTCAGATCTTACGTGGCATGGATGTTGGAAGTCATAACTCAAGTTTTTGATCCAAATTTTAGCCAAATCGAATGAAAATTTAGGCTTCTAAGGATTGAAGGGGTCAAATCTGGGGATCGGTTTATATGGGGGCGATATATGTTTGTAGACTGATTCGGATCTTACCTAGCATGGATGTTGGAGTTCATAACTCAAATCTTTGATGCAAATTTCATCCAAATAGGATGAAAATTGGGGCTTTTAAGGGCTCAAGAAGTCAAATCCGCGGATCGGTTTATATGGGGGTTATATATGTTTGTAGACTGATTCGGATCTTACCTAGCATGGATGTTGGAATTCATAACTCAAATCTCTGATGCAAATATCAGCCAAACGGGATGAAAATTGGGGCTTTTAAGAGCTGAGGAAGTCAAATCCGGGGATCGGTCTATATGGGGGCTATATCTGTTTATAGACCGACTCGGATCATACTTGGCATAGATGTTAAAAGTCGTAACACAAGTCTTTGTACCAAATTTCAGCCAAATCGTATGAAAATTGAGGCTTCTAAGGGCTCAAGAAGTCAAATCCGGGGATCGGTTTATATGGGGGCTATATATGTTTGTAGACTGATTCGGATCTTATTTGGCATGGATGTTGGAATTCATAACTCAAATCTTTGATGCAAATTTCAGCCAAATGGGATGAAAATTGGGGCTTCCAAGGGCTCAAAAAGTCAAATCCGGGGATAGGTTTAAATGGGGGCTATATCTGTTTATAGACCGACTCGGATCATACTTGGCATAGATGTTGGAAGTCATAACTCAAGTCTTTATTCAAAATTTAAGCCAAATCGGATGAAAATTAAGGCATCTAAGGGCTCAAGAAGTCAAATCCGCGGATCGGTTTATATGGGGGCTATATCTGTTTATGGACCGATTCGAATCATACTTGGCATAGATGTTGGAATTCATAACTCAAGTCTTTGATCCAAATTTCAGCCAAATGGGATGAAAATTGGGGCTTTTAAGAGCTGAGGAAGACAAATCCGGGGATCGGTTTATATGGGGGCTATATCTGTTTATAGACCGATTCGGATCATACTTGGCATGGATATTGGAAGTCATAACTCAAGTCTTTGTTCCAAGTTTTAGCCAAATCGAATGAAAATTGAGGGGCTCAGGAAGTAAAATCAGGGGATCGGTTAATATGGGGCTATATCCAAATCTGAACCGATATGGCATATTTGCAATTCCAACGACCTACATCAATAGGAAGTATATATTCAAAATTTCAAGTGGGTAGCTTACGCGTTCGACTGCCATTGTGATTTCGACCGACGGACGGACAGACATGGCTAGATCGACTCAGAATGACGAGACGATGCAAATATGTGTACTTTATGGGGTCGCAGATCAATATTTCGAGGTGTTTCAAATGGAATGACTAGATTAGTATACCTCCATCGTATGGTGGTGGGTATACAAATAAATGTAACGATTGAGGTCCTTGGATAATTTAAAGTTAATAAAACAACAACTTACCTTATTTTTTCCTAAATTTCTCACTGAACATGCCAGTATAGCCTCCCGACCCGCTGGGAACGTAACATTGTTTATGGTTCCAATAAATTCTGGATCTGGATCCAGTTGCATATTTGGCTCTATAAGAAAAAAACATAAGTCATTATTAGTTTCGGTGCAAAGTTATTTTTCCTACTGAACTTACCATTCATGCCATTCATTAGCAGCTGTGACAATGCATTTGGACATTTTATTGTCACAAACAGGAATATGACCAAAAGTGTGCGTTGTAGATTTTCCATTTTGTAGCTACTGAAGAGCTCGTTTGTGTTCATTTTTGTTGTCTTCTATTCTTTAAAGAATCACAGGTTTGAAATTAATAAGTACTTAGTTTTTTGCCTAACTTATTATTGTGCTGTTTCTGTTTTGTTTTGCTGATTGACGATGGAGGAGATTTGGTTTATTTGGCATTCATGTATACTTGGTTGACATCTGAAATGAGAAAAAAAAAAGTTTATTAAAATTTTTGTAAAGAAAAGTTTTATTGGGAAATTGTTTCATTTAAGTATATCAAAAGGTGACACTTTGTACTCAGTCTCTCGCTATGTTCAATAGGCGGTTTGGAAAATTTTAATCTATGTCAAAATTTAAAAATATTTGTGCAAGACACTATGAGCCTTACGTCAAAATCTAGGCTAAGATTAAACTTAACAGAAAACCAGAAAATCATGGAGGTGGACTGCCAATCGTCCGCTATATTCACAGTGTGCCAGGGACTTGTGTATACTCCCAAAGCCTGGCAGGAGGCAAGGGTGGTGTTTATATCCAAGCCCGGCAAGACAAACTATGCAGCACCAAAGGCCTATGGGCCTATAAGTCTTACGTCCTCTCCACTCAAAACCATAGAGTGTATAGTAGATATTTTGATAAAAAGTAGGACACCCAGTTCCAAACAGTACGCCTAAGTCAAGACAAGGTCAATGGAGACCACCCTGTACACAGTTGTGCATAAAATAGAAGAATCCTAGGATACCAAGTCGTACACCTCGGTGGTGGATGACATCAAACGGGCACATTTAACAATGTGAGATCCGACAGACTCACCGAATCCTTAGACCAGTACTATATGGATCAGATTCTTCGGAATTACATAAACCACATGTTAAGGAAAAGGTGGTTGTGGGTCGCATGACATACAATAGGTATAAGGACACAGGGCACGCCCCAGGGCCCTTTTTAATGCCACTCCTAATGTGACCATCACCCACGGAATAGTTGTGAGCTCCACACTGGCTGGAACATTGAGGTCCGATTTGTCGCGAGAAGCTTAGCTGTGAGCTACCGGGCATGTCCACAGGTTGCGGATAATGGAATGCTCCATGGGGAGTAGCTGCAATGGCAGTCTCGAACAATCAGTAATTTCGAGCGGAAAGTCCCAGTGAGAGGTCGGGTGGCAACGGCTCTTGCACAAATACTGAGAGCCTATGATGCTCGATATGACAAGGCGAGTTATTGGCGCCTTTAAATAATCAATGGCCACTCTGTTTCCGCTGCGATCGGTCCTTTGGACCGGAAGAGCTTGCTCACCTACAAGAGCATGACGAGGATCCCCACCTCCGCATGAGAATGTGGCCACAACAACAAGAACTACCAAAAATAACATACTAGAGTTGCTGGCTATGGAAAAATTTTCTACGCAGATGATTTCAAACTTCTAAGGTAGGGATCCGAATCAGCTACGCAGGCGTGCACAGAATGTCTAGGAATTTCATATGCTCCCAAAGTCTGACAGGAGACAAAAGTGATATTTAGTGATGCAGTAGAAAAGGCACATCCAAAACCATGAAACGTATTGTGGATTCCATGGAAAAGAGAACGGCATCCAGTGGAGGCCGCCCTGCACTAGGTTTGGTGTAAAATAGAGGAATCCTTCAATGCAACGATCTACAGTTTGGTGGTATGCACTGATATCGAAGATCGGCACATTCATCCAATCCAGGGTCCATAGGGGCTGAACCGGGTTCATACGGGCTGGATACACAATTGACAAGACATAATTATAAGGGACAAAGGGGCACAGGGCACTGTGCCATTGGGGGCATTTTATCGTCACTCCTTTGAGTGACTAACATAAATAGTCTACTACGGATACTAAATGTGGAAAGTTTTGAGTACGTCTATTACGCAGACGATGTTATAATCAGGGCTGCAGAGTATTAAGCCGGAGTCGACGAGCAGTTCGGATTCGGGGAAAGCGTGCTCAACACCGAACGTAACACCGACTCCGGCTCAATAGCCCTAGTCCGACTGCCACTTCGACTCTGACTCCAGCCGCAAAACCTCGACTCTGCAGCCTTGGTTATAATACTTCTAAGGGGTAGGAGTCCGAATCAGTTAGGAGTCCAAAAGAGTCTTGGCGATAGCATATGACTGGTCCAGACCTAGGGGACTAAATGTGAACTGAGAAAAAATTTAAATCTGTCTGTTAACGAAGTAGATGAAGGTGGCCTTATTTGGGGCACTACGTTTCCTCAACAGAACTTTTGGAAGACGGAGTGGAACCGATTTGACGCGCACTTCAATCTGGTACCACGGGTGTCAGGAGCCCCATGGACCTTCGGTTCCAGTCGGACAATAGTGAGGCCCCAGTGGGGAGCAACGTGGTGGCTGTGGTTTGTACCCTAATCGCGGGTAGAGCATAAGCTCGGCGTGGAGTTGCGTTTTCAACCGGGTATCGTGACTCATAGATTTAAAGGAGTTTTAGGTAGTGCTCCGCTCCTAATGAAGGAGGTGAACATGTCCAAATACGTGGGATAAAATTGGTACTCATGAGTGGGTTACTACATTTGGGGGCGTTGGTAGGTGCATTATATTCACCCTTGGGTCTCGCAGTTTTGGGCCAAGATGGCAGGCATCTGCATTTGGCACGACGTTCGTGAGTGGTACCTGTCTCCTTGTGAGTAGAGAATGTTCAATTTACAGAAAAATACCTGGATGTTTTGCTGGACAGGAAATTGAACTTCAAATCCAACATTTTGGAAAGGACAAGGAAGGTAACTCTTGCCCTATACACCTGCAAGAGAGCCATTGGCAAAAGTTGTGGGTTTAGGCCGCGTGTCATGGATTGGATATATACTACAGTTGTCAGACCTATAATGCTATATGGTGTTGTGGTCTGGTGGACGGCGCTTCAAAAGTCCACCTACTGTTCAATACCCAACCGGATGACTTCTTTGTGCATCACAGCCGCACTGAGGACGAGTCCATCTGATGCACTGAATTTAATGCTACATCTACTGCCTCTGGACATTGTGGCCAGACAAATTGCTTCAACCACTGCCGCGAGGCTAAGGGAGCTTTCTCTTTGGTCATGTGGCGGCTACGGACACTGTGTTATCCTTGATACAACATCCAATGTTCCACACAGTGTGGATTACATTCTAACTGAGCCGCTTTTTGATAAAAAGTACTGTACTATTCCTGATAGAATCGATGGGAACTAAAATATCCCTGATAACAGAAGTTACATAGAGTTCTATACGCATGGTTCCAAACAAGGCGACCAGGTGGGCTTTGTGGTGTATTCTAAAAATCTAGAACTGGTCATATCGAAAAGGTTACCCGACCACTGCAGTGTGTATCAAGCAGCGATCCTTGCAATTAAGGAAGTCGTGGAATGGCTAAGATATAATGTTATTACGATTGGCATAAATATCTTCTCAGACAGCCAGGCAGACATTTAATCCCTGGAGAACGTATTTCTGAACACAAAAACCGCCCTCGAACATCGCAGATCTCTCAACGAGATGACTGAACAGTTCCAAATTCTCCTGTTCCTGGTGCCAGGCCACAGTGATATCTCAGGGAATTGCAAAGCGGACGAGTTTGCGAGATTAGGAACTATCCTGCACATTCCAGGGATACTGGAATCTGTGAGTATGCCTCTAGCGACATGTAAGCTAAGTTTTCAGGACCAGACCCGAAGGACAACGAATGAAAGATGGTCACAAAGAGAGGGCTGTGAGCATTCCAAAACTATGTGGCCTAATCTAGACTTGAAGAATTCCACTGCTTTGCTGTTGTCGCTAGCTAGAACAGATCTCAGCCATTGTGTCCGTCACGACAGGTCACTGCCTAATCAAAAACCATGCTGACAGACTGATGGTCGCCAGTTACGACTTTTGCAGAAGCTGTGAGGACATCGAAGAAGAAGAGACTATAGAACATCTTCTGTATATATGTCCCGCACTAGCAGTCAGAAGCAGTTCCTCTTTAGGTTCTCATTTCTTCGAGAACCTGTTTGATTTAGCGAATGTGAACATTCGCAAGTTATTGGGTATTTTAAAGCGATCTGGATGGTTCAAGGGTAGGAACTAGAAGGCATCTTCCTTCTTCTGTTCCTGTGGTATCACAATGGACGAAAATGTCGAAGTGAGTCTGATGGCAGACTTCCACTAACCCTAACCTAACCTTAGGTTATCATTTCTTTGAGAACCTGTCTGATTTAGTGGATGTGAACATTCTCAAGTTGTTGGGCTTTTTAAAGCGATCTGGATGGCTCAACGGTAGGAACTTGAATTCATCTTCCTTCTTCTGTTCCTGTGGTATCATTGATGGGATACTGCCACTTAAACTTTATCTAATCTTCACGAATAACGCTTGCAAATTATTGAATTTTCTTATCAAAATGCGTGCTCTCTTAAGAAAGTTCATCGCGCGCTTCATCTATTGAACGACTAAGCTCAGTCATAATTTGGTGTGGTTTATGGGCTGGTGGCATCATTGGACCGTACTTCTTCAAAGATGATGCAAATCGTAACGTAACTGTGAATGGTGAGCGGTACCATGAGATGATATCCAACATTTTTTTTGCCCAAAATGCAAGAGCCTGACTTGCATGACATGTGGTTTCAACAAGACGGTGCCACATGCCGCACAGCACGCGTAACAATGGACATATTGAGAGGTGAACATTTTATTTCACGTTCGGTACCGGTCCATTGGCCGCCTAGAGTGTGCAATTAAACGCCCTTTACTAACCAAGAATGGCTAGAAAAGCATGTTCCGCACATCATTTCGTTCACACAGTCGCTACCAAGTAAAAGCGAGCTAAGTTCGGCCGGGCCGAATCTTATATACCCTCTGCATTTGTCAAGTTATTTGGTGGAACCTCTTTATAGGCGAAAAGAATAACGAATGAAAATTGCTCTGCTTTTGGAGCTATATAAGGTTATGACCGATTCCGTTGGGAACTCAAGTAGATGTCATTGTGCCGAATTCTAACCAAATCGGATAAGAATTGTCTCCTATAGGTGCTCAAGAAATATAATTGGAAAATCGGTTTATATGGGTGCTATACCAAAACATTGATGGATATGTCCCATTTACAATCCCAACCGACCTTCACTAATAGGAAGTATGTATGCAAAATTTCAAGCGCATAGCGTGTTTTCCGCAGAAAGACAGGCGTACGGACATGTCTAAATCGACTTTAAATGTAATGCCGGGCAAAAATATGTTTACTTTATAGGGTCTTTGACCAATATTTCGATATGTTACAAGCAGAATGACGACTTCCACCATCCTATGCTCGAGGGTATAAAAATATGCCAGTATGGAAACGCCGAATACAGCCATAGAACGAGAATTGGCCAAAATTCATATAGCTTCTAACTCCTTAAGTGAATATACATGGGAAAATGTGCATTTGCAGAGCAATAGTCAAGGCAAAAAGTGGTTATATCCCGCAAAAATGAATGAATTCTGACATTTAGATTACTTTCAAGCATTTTCGACATTTGAGTCAATTAAAAAATATTTACATAGGAAAGTGGTCGTTTGACTTGATAGCACTTCGAGTCAGCAACCCTGAATATAACCATACTATATTAAAGGTATATCTAAGATATTGTCTATTGAAAGTGCTATAATTTTAAGTAAGAAGTTGGAAAATTCCAAATACTAGTGAAAGCCACTCCCCTGGCTATGTCCCTGGTTCCAATATTACAAATATTTTTAATAGGAATATTGTGGACCCTCAATCTTCGGTGGAGGGTTTAAGGCCTCAAACACCCTATCCCTTTGGGATTTTTCTTGCTGGCCTAGTACTTTATCCCGAACTTAGAGGTGTCCACAATTTCCGACCACGATCTCGAAATTGTTCCACTGTATAACTTGATTGATAGTTGTTTGTTTATTCCTTTGTGGTTGTACTAGGTGCCGTATACATAATGCAATATGAGTTTATAATCATCATACGCACCCTAGACCTTTACATTATTCCATTCATTGCATTTTTATACCCTCCACCATAGGATGGGGGGTATACTAATTTCGTCATTCTGTTTGTAACTACTCGAAATATTCGTCTGAGACCCCATAAAGTATATATATTCTTGATCGTCGCGATATTTTATGTCGATCTAGCCATGTCCGTCCGTCCGTCCTGTCTGTCGTCTGTCTGTCGAGAGCACGCTAACTTCCGAAGGAGTAAAGCAAGCCGCTTGAAATTTTGCACAAATACTTCCTATTAGAGTAGGTCGGTTGATATTGTAAATGGGACATATCGGTCCACGTTTTGATATAGCTGCCATATAAACCGATCTTGGGTCTTGACTGTTTGAGCCTCTAGCGTGCGCAATTCTTATCCGATTGGAATGAAATTTTGCACGACGTGTTCTGTTATAATATCCAACAACTGTGTCAAGTGACAAGACAAGTATAGCTGCCATATAAACCGATCGTGGATTTTGACTTCTTGAGCCTCTAGAGAGCGCAATTCTTATCCGATTGGAATGAAATTTTGCACAAAGTGTTTTGTTATGATGTTCAACAACTGTGCCAAGTATGGTTCAAATTGGCCCATAACCTGATATAGCTGCCATATAAACCGATCTGGGATCTTGACTTCTTGAGCCTCTAGAGGTCGCAATTATTATCCGATTTGCCTGAAATTTTGTACGACGTATTCTCTCATGACCATAAACAAACGTGTTTATTATGGTCTGAATCGGTCTATTGCCCGATACAGCTCCCATATAAATCGATCTCTCTATTTTACTTCTTGAGCCCCCAAAGGGCGCAATTCTTATTCGAATTGGCTGACATTTTACACAGGTCTCCAACATATAATTTAATTGTGGTCCAAACCGGACCATACCTTGATATCGCTCTAATAGCAGAGCAAATCTTTTCTTATATCCATTTTGCCTAAGAAGAGATGCCGGGAAAAGAACTCGACAAATGCGATCCATGTTGGAAGGTATATAAGATTCGGCCCGGCCGAACTTAGCACGCTTTTACTTGTTCTTCCTGGCCTAGTACTTTATCCTGAATTTAGAGGTGTCCACAATTTCCGACCACGACGTCGAAATTGTTTCACAGTATAAATTGATTGATGGTTGTTTGTCTATTCCTTTGTAGTTGTACTAGGTGCCGTATACATAATGCAATATGAGATTAAAATCATCATACGCACCCTAGACCTTTACATTATTCCATTCATTGCATTTTTTAAAGTTTACACCACCACTGTGTACAGGGTATTATAGATTTGTGCACTTGTTTGCAACGCCAAGAAGGAGAAGAGCTAGACCCATTTATAAGTATACAAATCGACTCAGAATTACTTTCTGATTCGATTTAGCCATGTCCGTCTGTCCGTCTGGACTCACAGATGTATTCTTGTAATCAAACTGCAGGTTGTATTTGTGGTCCGATTGTCACGAAATGTTGTACACATCACTTTTTTGGGCCAAGGACAAACACTATTGATTTTGAAAAAAATCGATTCAGATTTAGATATAGCTCCCATATATATCTTTTATCCGACATGGCTTTTGTAAGGCTGTAGAAGTCACAATTTTCGCCTGATCTTTACAAAATTTGCCATTGGGTATTTTATTTGAGGTCTACATATGTGTACAAAATTTCATAAAAATCGGTTTAGATTTAGATATAGCTCCCGCATATATCTTTCATCCGATATGGCCGTTTAAGGCTGTAGAAGCCACAGTTTTAGTCCCACCTTTAAAATATTTTGCGCGAGGTGTTTTATTCGACGTTCTAATATGTGTGGAAAATTTCAAGAAAATCGGTCCAGATTTAGATATAGCTCCCACATATATCTTTCATCCGATATGGCCTTTTAAGGTTCTAGAAGCCACAGTTTTAGTCCGATCTTTAAAATAATTTGCGCAAGGTGTTTTATTCGACGTTCTAATATGTGTGGAAAATTTCATGAAAATCGGGTCAGATTTAGATATAGCTACCACATATATCTTTCATCTGATATTTGCCGTTTAAGGCTGTAGAAGCCACAATTTTTTACCTATCTCTACAAAATTTGGCATGGGGTGTTTTATTTGAAGTCTCCAGTGTGCAAAATTTCATAAAAATCGGACCAGATTTAAATATAGCTTCCATATATATGTTTCGCCCGATTTGCACTTAAATGGCCGTAGTAGCTAACATTTTCAACAGATCTGCACAAAATTTGGCAAGGACTGCTTTGTTACTGATCTGAACATATCTGGAAAATTTCATCAAAATTGGTTGAGATTTAGATATAGCTCCCATACATATCTTTCATCTGATTTGAACTATTAAGGCTGTAGAACCCACAATTTTGGTCCGATCTTTACAAAATTTTGCATGAGGTGCTTTATTTGACGTCTTCATATCAGTGCATAATTTCATAAAAATCGGTTTAGATTTAGATATAGCTTCCATATATATCGATCATATCGATGTGGAAATCCTAATCTTTTGTCCTATGGTAGGAAAATCTTACAAGGTTCTAAATTGTTATTCCAATTGATATCCAAATTAAAGTTTCACAAGATTTCGACATAAGTTCTATATATAAAAAGTACTACTTGCACGAGGTGGTGTAGGGTATTATATAGTCGGCACCGCCCGACTTTTGCCTTTCCTTTACTGGTTTTTTTTTATCTTTTTTGAACAATAATCAATTTCTTCCTGCTTAAAAGATTTAAAATTTTTCAACCACACCGACTAGATGTCCGAAATAAACGTAATACTGATTTGTTTGCATAAAGTATAACTTTATGCAAATGTATTTTTTTTAAACCAATGACAATGAATTGAAATCATTGCTAAACAATTTTATTTATAACCACTAAATCCATAATGATAACTAATATTGCCAAAAAAACACAATATGGGATTAAAATAAAAAATAAACAAACAGAAAAAAATATATGGATCAAAACAAACAAAGAATATTTTTCAAATGAAAAATACAAAAAAAACAAAACTAAAAGAAACAAATAAATTTAAAGGATTAATTTTGGCATACATACCCAGCAACGCATATATAGTTTAGATGGATATGCCAGTATGTGTGTGTGATAGTATACATTTACAAATTTGAATTAGTTACAAATATCGAAGTAAACAAAAACAAAAATATTTTTATTTTGATTATTTATAGTTTGTTATAACTCAAGGGGCTATTGGGTGTTATGGAATGTACAAAAGTGTGTCTATACGTATATGTGTGTGTGTATATGTGAGAGAGGGTTTTGTAAAGTTTGCGATAACGAATGTGAAACATATTTCATATGAATTTTGATGATAAATATTAACAACAAGAACCAAAAGCAGCACCAGTTTCACAACAACAGCAACAATAACCAAACATCATCATCATCATAATCGTCATCGCCACAAAATATGGTAACATAAGAACAACATTTATTATGACAACCATCATCATTGTGTATGTGAATGCCAAAGAATGCTACTGCCACTGTGTCCCTTTGGTAATATAATTGCCAAGGAGTCATATTCCTATGCCAAGGAGAATACTTAGTGTGAACGAAAGATTGGCTCGAACAACGTTCTGCTTTTAAGGTAGGCACGCCAGAGGTATTTCTTCTATTGTATGATTAAGCGAAACAGATTTGCCCTTTTACCACAATCCATCAACGGTAAAAAGAGAATATTGGGAATATTTTTTTTTGATACACGCAAGTGGGCTACAAGGATAAAGGATATATGCATATATTTGAGGAAGACAATTATCCTTAATATGAAATTTTATGTTGAATTAGGGATGGCTAAGATTAGGATAATTAACGAGTTAATTTGATCATTTGATAAGAAGAAATAAGGCACCAATTATGTTACCTTTTCATATCACAGGAAATTTGTTTTTAGGAAATCGAAATTAAAATATGAGCAAATCAAGGGGGTTCCTTTTAAAAACATGCGAAACCAAATTGTCAATGGAAAAGGTACAACTATTAAAGCGGAAACAGTATACTGCGTCCTTTACAAGATCTGAGAGGCGTAAATCCGTGCAGTATCAAGGTGTTCATCACCTTCATCAGGGTGGCACCAGAAAATACGTTAACGGACGGTTAGCTTTGTTAAGCGAATTCATCGGAAGTAGAAGAGGGAAGATGAGGAATCACAATGTGTCTTAGTCTGGCCAACGTGGACGATTAAGTTCTTGGCATCATCCTCCGCCAACATAACCTATTTTAAGATTTTTATGAAACATCAGCTTTGCCATTTGTTATTGATAAGGAAATTTAAGATATAAGGAGATCGGTTTTATCGATTCATGGTCAAATTATAGACCAAACTGAACATGTTTGACAGTGGAACAAAACGCGAAACATGCGTGAGCTGTTTAAACCAGTGTCAACAAAAAGATAATAGCTAAAAAAATCACCCTTTACTTTCTAAACGGTTTGAGATATCTTTTATATTGTAAGCTAAAATGTTAACCAAACTGACTATTAGCCCTATTAGTGGGCCTGAATGTTTTTTACCTACTTTACTCTACTTATTTTAATAGGCCATTACAGCTGAACATGAAATAGATTTCCAAGCGCCTCGATCTTCTGCGCTCCTTCTACAATCTCTTACACCGATGTCGTCGACATAGGCGAGTATCATGCGTTTTCTTGTTAGTGCCATATTTATTCACGTCTACATTTCGTATATTCTTCTCCAGAATGATATTAAAGAGCTCACACGCGGAGCTGTTATCTTGTCCGAAACCTTATTTGGTATTGGATGCTTCGGAAAGATTATTTCTTATTTTATTTTATTTATCAGCAAGTGCCATCCTGCAAAGTCGTATCAGTTTTGTAAAGATACCAAACTCAGACTTAGCATGAAATACCTTTGAACGTAAAAGGCTGTTGAAAGCGGCTTTGTAGTCAACGAAGAGATGGAAAGAGTTGACCCGTCCTTCTCGGGTCTTTTCCAGGATTTGGCTCGGTGTGAAAATCTGGTCTATGGTGGATTTGCAAATGCAAAATTGCCCACGAACATTCCATCAAGGAACAGGGGCAAACTTCTTGCATATCAATGATTACTGTGAGATTCAAGTGATAAGTGGCCTCCTTTTTATAGCCGGGTCGAATGACGTGTAGCAGTGTGACACCTCTTTGTTGAGAAGTTTTTACAATGCTGTCATACCAAATGGTTAGGTTAGGTTGAGAATAGGGTGAGGATAATAACCCGCCTCATTCAACTTTGGACATGCACCTAAGCCAATAATTGGCTTGTTGTGCGCTCTATATATTAAAAAGTAACCTCAAAAAAGAAAATCTAAGTTAGAAATTCCGTGCTACTAGCAAAATCCTTAATTGTTTTCCATGCCACTCCCCTAAGTTGCATTATGTCTGGTATTGTGTCCCCACCTAAGTATCGTTGTCTTTAAGCCGCAAAAGCCAGGCAATGACATAGGAAAGGTTCCAACGTCTCATCATCTTCCCCACATACCCTTCACATGCTATAACTTGCCGCACCGATTTTGCCTAAGTGAGCTCGTAGTCCTATGTGTCCCGTTATGATATCGAAAATTATACTGACCTCCTTCTTACTTCCTTTCAGAAATAGCCTCGAGTTAGTACGATCCGGATCTCCCTACAGGATTTTCGCCTTCCTACCGACCAAATGGTACAGTACTTCACAAATGTCGCCAGCATTAGGAGGGGATAACCATCGCTGAAAATTTTTTCTGATGTGCTGAAGACACGGAAAGAACACTTTTCCCAGCTACAGGTATCCGAAGATGGTGGCCATGAGTATACTACAGAACCAATCCCTGATGGTGGTGTCGCCTCCAGTCTTAAACGGTTCAGCCAGGAACCCATCGGTTTCTGCTGTCTTGTTGTTCTTCAGTCGGGTCACACTGTGTTCCACCTAGTCAAAATGAGGTCCAGTGACCCGACTAAAGAACAACAAGGCAGCAGAAACCGATGGGTTCCCAGCTGAAGCGTTTAAGACTGGAGGCGACACCACCATCAGGGATTGGTTCTGTGATATACTCATGGCCACCATCTTTGGATACCTGTAGCTGGGTAAAATATTCTTTCCATGTCTTCAGCATCGATTCTTCTTTATTTGTCTCTACAGGAGGATGGGTCTCTACCATTGAATTAATGTTAAATTCTTTTGTAAATTTCTTGGAGTTAATTCTGGCTCTTGAACATCTCTTTTCGCTCACACTCCTGTCTTTCCATTTCCATCTTTTGCTTGCGGAATAGATCTCTCTCCTTTTCCACTGATGCACCTCCTTCGCCTGGCGTATTGAAACTGACTTTAAAGTTTCCTATTTATCACCGAGGACCTGCCAAATTTATTACATTTCTTTCCTTAAACCAGTAAGGAAAGGCTAAAGTCGGGCAGAGCCGACTTTATAATACTCTACAATGCAAATGCAAATTTTGCCCATGAACATTCCACTAAGGAACAGGGGCAAACTTCTCACATATCAATGAGTGCAGACCCAATTCATGTTTAGGCTCAATGATAAGGGGCCTCCTTTTTAGAGGCGAGTCCGAACGGCGTGCCGCAGTGCGACACCTCTTTGGAGAGAAGTTTTACATGGCAAAGTACCTCACAAATGTTGCCAGCATTAGCAGGGGAAAACCACCGCTGAAAATTTTTTCTGATGGTCTCGTCATGATTTGAACCCAGGCGTTCAGCGTCATAGGCGAACATGCTAACCTCCGTTTTAACCAAATTCAATAACGTTTATCATTTGAGCTAAAAAAGTGACATGTTCAAAATTTCGGAACGATTGGATAACAAATATGAACTGTTCGTTGGTTACAAGGATACAGACCCACAGACTGACAAGGCTAAATCGAATCAGAAAGTGATTCTGAGTCGATCGGTATACCTTTCTAGGGGTCTAGCTCTTCTCCTTCTTAGCGTTGCAAAGAAATGCCTTATAATACCCTGTACCTCAGTGGCGGTGTAGGGTATACAAATCCTACGAACATCCTATTTTTCAAAAATGACAGACTTTTTTTTCCAAACCTCCATAGGATGGGGGGCATACTAAACCGTTTGCAGCATCTAGAAATATTTTTCTACGATCCCATATCTTCTTATATATAAAAATCAATTTGTGTTTGTTTGTATGTTTGTGTGTTCCTTATAGACTCAGAAACGGCTGAACCGATTTTCTTGAAATTTTCACAGATGGTGCATAATGGCCCCGTGGTGAAAATAGGGTACTAAATTTTTTGATATTTGAAGGGGGCGGACCCTCCCCCTTACCTTTATTCTCAGAAACGCCAAATCTCGGAGATGGGTGGTGCGATTTAAGCGAAATTTTGTGTGCTCTCATATAGTATCTTAAAAATAAAAATTTGGTATCCAAATTTCGGATGGGGTAGCTAGGGGGGCCGCCCCACCCTAAAACCTACCAAAAATACATTTAGACCAATCACGACAATATGGGACTCAAATGAAAGGTATTTAGGAGAGGAATACGTATCTGATATCCAATTGTCGGACCAAGTGCTAGAGGGACCACCCCAAGCCCCAAAACACCCCTAAATCGGACATATTTACCGACCATGGCAATATGGGACTCAAATGAAAGGTATTTGCGAGTAGAATACGAATCTGATATCCAAATGTGGGACCACGTTTCTGGGGGTCCCTTTCGCAAAAGACCCCCCCCAAACAGGACTTATTTACTGACCATGGGAATATGGGGCTTAAATAAAAGATATTTGAATGCAGAATACGAATCTGATATCCAAATATGGGACCAAGTGTTTGGGAAGCCGCCTCTCTCCAAAAACATCCCCCAAAGGGGACAAATTTGTGACCATAGCAATATGGGGCTCAAATAAAAGGTCTTTGGGAGTAAAGCACGAATTTGATATCAATATTCGGGAAAAGTGTCTATGGGGCCACCCCACAACACCACCCAAATAGTAATTATTTTCTGACTATTGCAATATGAGGCTCAAATAAGAGGGGTTTTAAAGTTTAAAGCTAGCTGCTTGACATTTTGCACAGAGACTTCTTATTGATGTTGGTCGTTGGGGATTGCAAATGGGCCATATCGGTTCAGATTTGGATATAGCTCCCATATAAACCGATCTCCAGATTTGACTTCTTGAGTCCTTGGATGGTGTTATTGTCATACGATTTGGCTGAAATTTTGCACGTAGTGTTCTGTCTAAAAATAGTGCCAAAAATTATCGGAATCGGCCTGTAACCTGGCATAGGCCCCGTTAAAGCCAATCTCCAAATTTGACGTCTTAAGCCCCTAGCAGCCGCAATTGTTGTCCAATGTAGTTGAAATTTTGCATGTAGTGTTCCGTTACAAGTTCCAACTATCGTGCCAAGAATGGTTGAAATCGATTAATAACCTGATATAGCTGCCCTATAAACCGATCTCCCGACTAGACTTCTTGAATCCGTAATTATTGTGCGATTCGGTTTATAACTCTGCCTTAAGGTTAAGCTTAGCTTAGCTGAATGTATGGGTGTCTAGTATGCTAGCTTCAGAGTATCAAGCAGAGGTCTTAGGGCAATTGTGTGGGTCCTAGGAGGAGAGAAATGAGAAAATTCAGATCGCAATCTGGCTTGTTCAAGGGTGGCAAATAGAATATATTCATCTTTCTCTTGCCTATGTAAGCCTGCAGAGAGCCGTATTATCTTTGCCCACCTTTTTTTGAGTTGAAAATCAGTATTGTAAAATCTAACATTTTGTACCATCTCAAATGCGCGATAGCCTTATCATTCACCAAAGCATTATAAGGGTGATATGTGCCAAAGTTTCACTTCTTTTCTTCCCACTCCCCCCCTAGTATCCTAGTTAGCATCTAGTCGCTTTTTTATACCATAAAATATAATAACTTAAAATACATATATATAGAATTTCTCCATTTATATATCATCAAATTCTATGTTCAAATCATACTCTATTTGCCATATTTGCCTACATATAAAGACGGAAGTGAACTTGACACCTTCATGTGTGAGCGAGCATATAACAAAACAAAGGCACACACTTACATACTAAGACGGATAAAGATACAGCAAACAGTCACATTCACTCAAATACTATTATCCTAGGGAATGACAAATATGATACTCCATAACACGGCCATGGCATTCTCTCACTCTGGGTGACATTTGCATTGAAAATTATGTGGATCAGGATCGCATATCATTCACCCGCATACCCAATCCAGAGACATGGCTAAGTACCCACACTGACATGCAGGGGCACAAACACATTAACTCATTCAAATGCAAACGCACAAGCACATCCGCTCACTCCTACATCACTCACATATAGGGTTTTGTAGCCGTAGCCCGTTGCTGTTGCTGCTTTTATTATTATTTTTGCCTTTTGCCAGCAGTATAAAATGTCACAAAATATAATGCCAAAGCAAACCCAGAGTCATCTTGTGCGAAGTTAGAGGTTGTTAGGCAACTATGGATTTAAATGACTTTCGGGTGACTTGGGATGAGGTGGAGTGAGTGTAGTAAATGAAACCGGGAAGGTGGAGGCTGCTGGCAGAAGAGGTTTTGTTGAAATCCATGACTTGAAAATGGATGGTTTACCTTCAAAATACATTTAGAATTTAGATTGCAAATATGCGTTACCGCATACCATTTCAACAGCCATACACACACACAAACACACACCTTAAACCAAATGCATATAAACATTCACAATCACACACATGTTCTCAAATTCCTCACGCACCCATACATTCATAGCGACAACATGTGCAGTGATACATGCAAATACATAAATTGCTAAAGTTAACATTCATACATATGGATGTACAGTGGAGGGCAAAAGTGGGGAAACGCTGCAGACACAAATGAAGTCATTAAGATACCTAACTCGGAATTTTTTGTTGTCGTCAAGGCTGCGGAGTCGAGGTTTAGAGGTTGAAGTCGAAGTGAAAGTTGGACTTTTGCACGCTAGCTCCGACACCGAACATCTCCCCCAATCCGGCTTAACACTCCGACTTCGACTCCGAGGGTCACACTCCGCAGTTGTCGACCACATATTGGCACTCGAAGATAGCGATGCTCGTCAAGCCTCATTTGGTCTATTGCGGTGGCAACTGATGGCCATTGGTTATTTTTTATTTGGTGCCAAAAACTCGCCTTGTCACATTGAGTACCACTTGCACTCAGTATTTTAGCAAAAACCGGTTCCTCACGGTCTCTACTCGGTTTAGCTGATTACTCGCAACTGCAGTTGCAGCTACTTCGTATACCTATGGGGTTTTCCACAATCAAAAACCTGGAGGCGTCTACGTCCAGCTGATCTTTCCACGATAACAATGAACACCACACAATTCGCTGCTCAAAATTCCGACCTGTGTGCTGCTTATAGTTATTTCGGGTTGGTTGATTCATCTACTTGAAGAAAATACTTCTTGAAAAATTGAAAATTTTTCAAAATCCTTATCTCGATTCCAAGGGCGCACCGGTAGCCGAGTTGGTAGCTTGCTCGGATTGCCAGTGCAGGGTTTCTGGGTACGATTCCCACCAGAGGCCTTGGTCTATCATTTCAGTGGACTTAACAGTGTCTAAGTGAGTCTTTTAAGAACTGCCACTCTTACTTAGCGTAATCTACCTCGATTGCAAGATTTTGTTTTTGATACCACCAGAGGAGTCGAGACTTACTCTACTCTATCTGGGTTAAGTATGGTCTACATAGAATCACTTTTCGGTATAGCCCCTCCTGTAGATAAAATCCTTGATTCGACTTCCTTATCATACGAAACGCTTAGTTTTAAAGCGATTACCTTCAAAATTGAGCAGTAATTTATAAAACCAATTCAAATATATTAGGTTGCCCAAAAAGTAATTGCGGATTTTTTAAAAGAAAGTAAATGCATTTTTAATAAGGCTTAGAATGAACTTTAATCAAATATACTTTTTTTCACTTTTTTTCTAAAGCAAGCTAAAAGTAACAGCTGATAACTGACAGAAGAAAGAATGCAATTACAGAGTTCAATGGACACTATGTAGGCTTATGGACAAGTCGTAATGGTGTTTAATGCAGGCACCTGCCGGGTTGGCTCAATCCTGCAGGGCTCTTAATCCCGAGTGAACACAATGCGTCCACCAAAGCCCCCACACATAGCCTAGGCTTTAGTGGATGCATTATGTTCACGAGGGTACCAATTCGAGTTCACGTTGTTTGGACGTGTTTTCCCCCTTGGTTAGGAGCACTATCTTAAACTCCTTCCGATCTATGGGTCACGTCACCCGGTTGCAATACAACTCCACATCGAGCTTGCGCTCTACCCGCGATTTGGGTCCAAACCACAGCCAGCACGTTACTCCCGGATCGAAATCCCAGGGGCTCCCTACTCCCGTGGTACCAGATTAAGGACTCCGGTCAGACATCGTAGCCGAAGCTACTTCCAGTTGAACCCCAAACAGTTCCGGACTGGTCACCTGAAGGGAGGCTTATGGACACTGTCCATAGGCCCACTCGTGAGTTTTGCACAATAATTTAGCCCACAATTTCTTTCTTCCCACATTTTTGCCCTTTACTGCATTAGCTCACAAACTCACTAACATGCCGACTCACATGTGTGTGTGTGTGTGTGTGCGTGTGTGCGTCTTTATTTGTGCGAAATGTGCATTCATTCATTCTTCTTGCATTTGTTAGACATGTGTTGAGTGGTAAACGTGAAGAGGATTAATGCCATTTTTCCATATCTCAAGGTGCCACATTGTAAAGTGAATATCCTAAAGAATACCAAGAGAGTGGATTTACACTTTTGACCTAAGCTAAACGTAGTGCCTTTATCTATGGCAGACAAGAGAATAGAAATCCATGATTGTTGTAGCCTGAAGGCATGATGTGAGGGATAAATTTTTCATTTAGATTTTGGGAAAATTTGCATCTTAACATTGAGGAGAATTAAAGCGGACCAATGATCTGGAAAGTGTAGAGTCAAATTAAAGATAGGTTCACATGGGAGTGACCTATTTGACCTATTTCATGATGATAAATTGCTAAGCAGAAACAGGAAGAATTTCCGAGTCAAACCGGCAAACTGCATCATACCCTAGGTAGTGGCGCAGTGTGGAAATCATGTGTTAACCATAAAGGCCATATAAATATGTACTTTGTTTACGACTTTCATTTCAGGAGCTAAAATCCTCAATTGAATCATTCGCAAAGTACTACATCCAATTCTGAGCGGGTTTGGTTTATCGTATATTGATTTTGAAATTCCATTGCAGGATATGTTGCAGGGGATAACCACTGCTGAAAAATTTTCTGATGTTCCTGCCAGGATTCGATTCCAGGTGTTCAGCGGACATGTAAACCTATGCGCTACGGTGGCCTCCTTGGTGAGTTGCTGCACCTTCAAGTTATCCTAGAGGTGGCATCCTTATTCACCGTGCAGAACGTGGAGGTTTGAACCTGTTCGGCCAAAACCATCTTCCGCTGGTCGTTACCTAAGGATGAATGGCGTAAATCGTGATGCCTTTAAAGTCTCCTAGAACCAGACGATTATGCACGGACATTAGGCCACTAATGTTGGACATATAAACTTTGTCATTAACTGGGTCATGACTACCAACCGGCAGTTCCGGAATTGACTGCCGTCCTTATATATGCCATGAGGTCACATGCGCCAGGCGTGACCTTTACTATGTGGAATGGGTTATCACGAAGGCCAGTCCCCCACCTCCACTCCTTGAGCAATATTTACGTAGCACATTGTTTCCGTGACAACTGTGCAGGCTGCAGGTGTTGGCCCGCTTTTGTCTCCTGGATCGCTGCAACCAATATGTTCATCCGACTCATAAAATCTACAAGCTCGTCGATCTTGCCAACAATTCAGTTGCAAGAAAGATACACTTCTCGGCACTGCCCGGCAATATTGGGCTGGGTTGCTGCTGTTCCGTATATTGCTGGGCAGAAGTCGGAGGGTTCACAATGTCCGACGGAGGGTTCACAATGTCATGAGTCTCTAGAGAGCGCAATTATTATCCGTGCCAAATATGATCTGAATTGGTCCATAACCTGATAAAGCGCCCATATAAACCGATCTCCCGATTTTACTTCTTGAGCCTCTAGAGAGCGTAATTTTTATCCGATTTGGCTGATATTTTGCGCAGTGACTTTTTGTATGGACACTGACCAACATGTCAAGTATGGCCCGAAACCGTGTAAAACCTGAAATAGCTCTCATATACATCGAGATCCCCATTTTGCTTCTTGAGCCCCTAAAGGGCGCAATTCTTATCCGATTTGATAGACATTTTGCACTATGGTCTCCAACATCCAAGCTAAGTATGGCGAATCGGTTCAAAACCTGACATAGTTCTAATAGCATAGCAATTCTTATCCATTATCCTTTTTTGCCAATAAAGAGATACCGGGCAAAGAACTTGACTTGATGGAGGGTATATAAGATTCTGCCCCGCCGAACTTAGCGTACTTTTACTAGTTCAATATATGTTCTAACATTTCAAAGGATATTTGCAAGTCTTTAGCTATTTGATTTCTATCAGAGCAAGGATTTATTCTATAGTCAATCTATCAATGATCGCTGACCGATTCAAGTTTAAGCTCAATGATAAGGAACCTCCTTTTTCTGCCGAATCCGAACGTAGTGCGGAGAGAAGTCTTTGGGGAGAAGTTTTTGCGTGGCAATGTACATCACAAATGTCGCCAGCAAAAGGAGGGAACAACCACCGCTGAAAATTTTCCAGGATTCGAATCCTGGCGTTCAACGGCATAGGCGGACATGCTTACCTCTGCGCTACGGACCCTCCAACATTTGAATTAGTGCCTATAGTTCTCCGATTTATGTTTATGAGCCCATTCAAACCGCCTTGCCTCTTCCAAATAATCCTTAATATAAACTGAGCTAGGAATGTATGTTTTTATTCCCTACACCACTACTGTGGTACAGGGTATTATAACTTAGTGAATTAGTTTGTAACACGCAAAAGGAAGAGAGATAGATCCATTGACAAGTATACCGATCGACTCAGAATCACATTCTGATTCGATTTAGCTCTGTCTGTCTGTCTATGCTTTTGTCTGTCAGTGTGTCTGTCTGTCCATCTGTCTGTCCGTCCGTCTGTCTGTCCGTCTGTCTGTCCGTTTGTTTGTTTGCCTGTCTGTCTGTCCGTCTGTCCGTCCGTCTGTCTGTCCGTCCGTCCGTCTGTCTGTCTGTCCGTCTGTCTGTCTGTCCGTCTGTCTGTCTGTCTGTCTGTCTGTCCGTCTATCTGTCCGTCTGTTTGTCCGTCTGTCTGTCCGTCTGTCTGTCCGTCTGTCTGTCTATCTGTCCGTCTGTCTGTCAGTCTGTCTGTCCGTCTGTTTGTCCGTCTGTCTGTCCGTCTGTCTGTCCGTCTGTCTGTCCGTCTGTCTGTCCGTCTGTCTGTCCGTCTGTCTGTCTGTCCGTCTGTCTGTCCGTCTGTTAGTCCGTCTGTCTGTCCGTCTGTCTGTCTGTCCGTCTGTGCGGGTGTCTGTATGTCCGTCTGTCAGTCTGTCCGTCCGTCTGTCTGTCCGTCTGTCTGTCCGTCCGGCTGTCCGTCCGTCTGTCTATCCGTCTGTTTATCCAAGCTACAGGTCGCAATTTTCATCCAATCGTCTTCAAATTTGGTACGGGCATGTTTTTCGGCCTAGAGACAAAGCCTATTGAAATTGGAAAAAATTGGTTCAGATTTGGATATAGCTCCCATATATATGTTCGTCCGATTTGTAGTAATACTGCAATAAAATGGTCATTTGCTAACCGATTCTCTTGAAATTTGTTAGGAAGGATTTTCTCTTGACTCTCGACATCCTTGGTGAATTTCATGGAAATCGATGCAAATTTGGATATAGCCCTCATATACATATATCGGCCGATTTTCACTCCTAGAGCCACTGTTAGCGCATTTATTGACCAATCTTCCCAATTACAACGCTTTCGTCGAAGACTTCCACAATGTCTATAAAGTTTGTTCGAAATCGGTTCAGATTTAGACATAACTCCCATATATATGTTTGTCCAATTTGCTGTAATATTGCAATCAGATGGTTATTTGTTATTCGATTCTCTCGAAATATGGCAGGAAGGATTTTCTCCTGACTCTCAACATTATGGATGACTTTCATAGAAATCGGTTCAGATTTAGATATGGCTGTCATATATGTATATCGCCTGATATTTACTTCTAGAGCCATTGCATGCGCATTTTTTGACCAATCTTGCCAATATTTTGCACGGCGCTTTTCTCGACGAGTACCACATTATCTGAGAAGTTTGCTCGAAATCGTTTTAGAATTAGATATAGCTCCCATAAATATGTTCGTCAAATTTTGGATAATTTGCAATAATGTTGTTATTTGTGAACCGTAGTCCTTACTGGTTTCAACTTCGGCCATGGTTCAAAATTCGGGCTGGCCGCCTGGCGTTTTTGCTTTTTTTTCCCCACCTGGTGTTTGACTATGTCTTCCTTTTTTTTGATTCCCCCTTTGCAAATATGAACAAAAATTTTCCAAATCCATCCCTCGTTTCTTAATGTATTCAAATTTCTTGTAGGTAAAGAAAAATGGGAAAATTGTTGGGACATCTATACATATGTCACAGCGTTCAGATATCAGCATACAATGTACTACATATATACATACATGCCGATGCTCGTGTATGACAAATATGATACATATGTAGTTTCGTGGTTGTGTTGGTGTTGCGATAGGAATGTTGCACAGCAATTTGACACTGCCATGAAATTTGTACACTCACACACACACACACATACAGACATATTCACAAACTTATAAGAGCTTGAGCATTCTTTGTACGTGTGTGTGTGTATGTGTGACGACATTGTGTATTAGTGTGAACGAAGAATAACATTTTGTGAATGTGTTTGCAAGAGTGTTTACATTTTTATATATATGGGTGTGAGTGTGTGTGCGTGTGTGTGAGTTTGTGTTGTGTGGGCTTATGTTTGATTGTAGACCGGAAATTGTTATGCATTTGCCTTTTTTGTTGTTGTCGTTGTTCATGTCATGTCATTGTTGACGATGTTGAAGTTTTTGCTGCTCTTGTTGTTGTTGTTGCAAGTTATTTGAAAAATCAAAATGTTAAACCTTTCGTCATTTTCACTATAGCAATTTGGTTTTGCAACAGCACAGCATAGAATGAAGTAACGAATAAATGAATGGATGGCCAGCTATGACGGTGCTGTGTAGGTGTGTTTTTTGTGTCCGAATGACAGCGACCATGTCACAATACATGTTTTGCGTTTTATGACCGGTTAAGTTGGCATTATTGGGCCTGTGGCCAAAAGTTATGCATTAGCCTGGTGCTTAGCTAGACACAAAATGTTTATAGATTTTTTCC
This sequence comes from Stomoxys calcitrans, assembly GCF_963082655.1. Classification (NCBI taxonomy): domain Eukaryota; kingdom Metazoa; phylum Arthropoda; class Insecta; order Diptera; family Muscidae; genus Stomoxys; species Stomoxys calcitrans. The sequence goes on from NC_081553.1 coordinate 183,600,584, forward strand.
CCAGCAAAGAACTATCGTAAAATTGCGAAACTCATCTGCAGTTAAAACTTGAGTTTTATGTTTTTAGTGAGGTTTTGTTAACATTTTAAATAGAATTTCCTGCTGTTTTATGTGCATTCGCCTAGAGTTGGCCTACCCTAAGGTTATAGGCTGCTGGCAGCAGGTATTTTGGAAGGTGTGATATTTTTGTATGTATACTTGCGATTGTGGTTCAAAGTTATTTGAAATAACAAAAATGGCAAAGGCGCAACTAGAAAATGTTTCATTTTAATTTTGTGGCACTAAATCACATTCCAAAGCACATATACCAATGGACAGTGGGGTAGAGAATGGAATTTGAAGAATTGTGATTAAAATTTTTGACTTTGTTTGGGAGTTTAGCAAATATTATGGTTTATACTAATGAAGAGGTTTTTATAAGTTTATTATTTCTAATGTGAATATTGGTAAGTGATATTTTGAGTATGAGGTTTAAAGTGTCCCAAAAAAGAACAAAAAGTATTTCTTTTGAAACACATACCCTCCACATTTTCCTTTAAATGCCAACTAATTTTGCCCATGAACATTCCACCAAGGAACAGGGGCAAACTTTTCACATATCAATGAATGCAGTCCGATTCAAGTTTTAAGCTCAATGATAAAGGGCCTTCTTTTTATAGCCTAGTCCGAACGGCGTGCCGCAGTGGGACACCTCTTTGGAGAGAAGTTTTACATGGTATAGTACCTCTCAAATGTTGCCAGCATTAGGAGGGGAAAACCAGCGCTGAAAATGTTTCTGATGGTCTCGCTTGGATACGAACCCAGGCGTTCAGCGTCATAGGCAGACATGCTAACCGCTGCGCTACGGTGGCCTCTATAGGATGGATGCAATGACATCCATCATATGTGGTGTCGTTTGAAGTTATGAAAAGGTTGTCATGAGAGAAGCCGTAGTACAAAATTTCAGCCAAATCGGATAGTACTTGCGTCCTTTAGAGGCTTAAGAAGTCAAGACCACAGATCGGTTTATTAGGTAGCTATATCAGGTTATGGACCGATTTCAACCATACTCAGCACAGTTGTTGAAAGTTAAAACAAAACATGCCATGCAAAATTTCAGCTAAATCGGATAATAATTGCGCCCTCTAGAGGCTCAAGAAGTCAAGACCCCAGATCGGTTTGTATGGCAGTTATATCAGGTTATAGAGCGATTTGAACTATTCTTAGCACAGTTGTTAAAAGTCATAACCAAACACCTCATGTAAAATTTCAGCCAAATCGGATAATAATTGCGCCCTCTGGAGGCTCAAGAAGTCAAGACCTCAGATCGGTTTATATAGCAGATATATCAGGTTATGGATCGATTTGAACTATTCTTAGCACAGTTGTTGGAAGTCATGAAAAAACGTGTTGTGCAAAATTTCAACCAAATTGGATAGGAATTGCGCACTCTAGAGGCTCAAGAAGTCAAGACCCCAGATAGGTTTATATGACAGCTATATCAGGTTATGGACCGATTTCAACCATACTCAGCACAGTTGTTGGATATCATAACAAAACATGTCGTGCAAATTTCCATTCCAATCGGATAAGAATTGCGCCCTCTAGCGGCTGAAGAAGTCAAGATCCCAGATCGGTTTATATGGCAGCTATATCAAAACGTTTACCGATATGGCCCATTTACAATCTTAACCGACCTACACTAATAAGATTTATTTGTGCAAAATTTCAAGCGGCTAGCTTTACTCCTTCGAAAATTAGAGTGCTTTTGACAGACAGACGGACGGACGGAAGGACAGACGGACGGACATGGCTAGTTCGACTCAAAATGTCACGACGATCAAGAATATATATACTTCATGGGGTCTTAGACGAATATTTCGAGGAGTTACAAACAGAATGACGAAATTTGTATACCTCCATCCTATGGTGGAGGGTATAAAAAGGGGCTGAAATGCCATAGCCAAAAAGAAGCAAGTAAAAATAGGTTTAGCTCAGCAGGGCCAAACTCTTTGGGTGGAATTTGGTTGGGCCTTATATGATGAAAATTGAGACACCTAGGGGTCCAGAAAGTTAAATCGGTAGAAAATCGCCTTCTCACGATGGCCCTTACCCCTCAGCATATAAAATTTTTTATACATATTCTCAGCACTTCACCACCATTCATTTCCCACTGTTGACACCCACTCCCCCACCCTACTTATCCTTTATAGTTTATCCTATGGATATGAAATATCTCCCATTCTCAAAAACACATGCATACACACTTGTATATTGTGATACTTTGTGACCTGACATGTTTCATGCTATGGCTTGATACTCTATGCCTGTCATGCATGATGCACTCACATTCACAGCACCCACAGCCAGCCATAGCAAGCCTAACAAACTGACTGATTCTGTGTTTTTTTTTTTTGTTGGTTCTATATCTCCTATCTGTGCATTTTATGCCATTAATCTTCACAGCAATTCATTTGTCTTTCCTTTCCAAAATTTCAAAATCTCTAAAAACAAACAAACTACAAAAACAAATACTGCAATATAAACTAGGAAACAACGTTGAAAGCATACCGAGGCACATAGAAATAAATAAAAATTGGAATACATCAGCTTCAATGTTATTTATTAAAGTAATTTTCCATTGTTGGGCAATATTTTTGTGCAAAATGGAATCGTTTGATTTACAAATGAATGTTACAAATGAATAGGGATAGAAGTTAGTTTTAGGTGTAACAACTACAGTGGTGGGAAAATAAAAAAAAAAAATAGTTTAGGAAAAGCCATTAAATGTAATTGAAAACCTTAAAAAATTGCTGCAAAAAAACAAAAACAATTTCCAATTAAAAATGTAAGCCCCATTGAACGAGAACCAGGGTGCGTATGCAAATTATTTTACTCAGGTTGCGTATACGCACTCCATGTACATTTTAAGAGCTTTAAAACAAAACTTAACCCTGGAAAGTCACCCTTTTATTTTTATACCCACCACCATAGGATATGGATATACTAATCTAGTCATCTAGTCAATCTAGTCATGGTGCATAATGATCCTGTGGTGAAAATAGGGCAATACATTTTTTGATATCTGAAGGGGGTGCGGACCCTCCGCCTAACCCTAATTTTCAGCAATGCCAGATATCGAAGATGGGTGGTGTGATTTAAGCCAAATTTTGTGTGCTCTCTTATAGTAAGCTACAGACAAAAATTTGGTATTTAAATTTAGGATGGGGTACCTAGGGGGCGGGGGGCGGGCGCCCCACCTCAAAACCTAAAAAATGTATATATACACCAATCACCACAATATGGGACTCAAATGAAAGGTATTTAAGATTAGAAAACGTATCTTCCCTCCAATTGTCAGGCCAAGTGTTTGGGGGACCACCCTAACCCCCAAAACACCTCTAAATCGGACATATTTACCGACCATGGCAAAATGGGACTCAAATGAAAGGTATTTGCGAGTAGAATACGAATCTTATAGTCAAATTTGGGACAAAATTTCTGGGGGTCAACCCCTTTCTCAAAACATCCCCCAACAGGACTTATTTACTGTCCTTGCCAATATGGGCCTTAAATAAAAGTTATTTGAGTGTAGAATACGTATGTGATATCCAGATGTGGAGCCAAGTGTTTTTAGGGCCGCCCATCCCCGGGGACATACCCCAAAAAGGACAAATTTACTACAAGAGCAATATAGGGCTCAAATGAAAGGGAGTGCTTTGGGAGTAAAGCACGAATCTGATATCAATATTTGGGAAAAAGTATGTATGGGGCCATCCCACCCCCAAAACACCACCCATATAGGACGTATTTACTGACCATTCCAATAGGGGGCTGTAATAAGAAGTATTTTAGAGTAGAACACGAATCTGATATATATTTTCAGGGTCAAGTCACTGAACGACCGCCCCATCCCCCAAAACACCCACGAAATCGGTCATGTTTGTCGACTATGGAAATATGGGGCTCAAATAAAAGGTATTTGGGAGTAGACCACGAATCTGATATCAACATTCGGGACCTAGGGGACGTCCCAACCCCATAACAACACCCAAATGGGACTTATTTGCTCACCATACCAATTTTGGGTCTTAAAGGGAGTGGATCTCGATAGTTTTTAGAGCCCATACTCTAAACCGGACATATTTGCTGACTTTTACAATAAGGGGATTTAAATGAAAGGTATTTGAGATAAGAAAACAAATTTGATGTCCAATTTTGAGGCCAATGGCAATATGAGGTTCAAATAAATGATATTTGAGAGCAGAGCACCATGCTAATATATATCTTCAGGCTTTCAGACCAAGTGTTTGGGGGACCAACCCACTCCCCAAAATACCCCTAAATCGGGCATATTTACCACCCACGTCTACCCCTTCCCTAAAATACTCCACAAACAGCAATTATTTACTGACCATCGCAATATGGGGCTCAACTTAAGGTATTTGGGAGTAGAATACGAATCTGATATACAAATGTGGGGCCATGTATTTGGGGCATTGCGGTCGAACGAGAATTTTGCACAGATACTTAATATTAACATAGATCGTTGAGGATTGCAAATTGGCCATATCGGTTCAGATTTAGATATAGCTTCCATATAAACCAATCTCCCGATTTGACTTTTTTAACCCTTATAAGCCACAATTTTTGTCCGATTTGACTGAAATTTTGCAAGTAGTTTTCTGTTATGACTTCCAATAACTGTTCTAAGTACGGTCCGAATCAGTCTATAACCTGATATAGCTCTCATATAAACCGATCTCCCGATTTGACTTCTGGGGCCCTTACAAGCGGCAATTTTTGTTGGATTTGACTGAAATTTTGTATGTTGTATGGTTCTGGGCATGGGTAAGCAGACGACGAAGGGGTCCCTAGTGCCAAGAGGGTCCCAGAACACCTAAGGCCTTGCACATGATAACATCACTGCTCTATCCATTTAAAATTTCAAAGAGTTATCTCTATCCGTTCTCAAATGGCATATTTTTACCATTTTTTTTTCGATTCTATTCCATTGTGCATGATTCGATCTGTCTGTACGTCAGTCTGCATGTGTACCTTTAGAGTACAATGTTGCACTGATTTCCTTGAAAAATGGTAAAGATTGTTTCATTAGCCACCTGAACAACTCTGCTGAAATCCATTAAAATCGGAAGGATTGTTAAATATATCATTCGACTTATAGTTATAGGATGGGTGGAGGATATTGCCTTACTTTATATCAGCTGAGCCCGGTCCACTCCGATGCGTCCGATAATGCTATGTTGGAAAGGAGTACTCTAAATTTGGAAATTTCTGCTTAATTTCAGTTGAAAATGTGTTCTAATTTTCCTGTGGATTTTTCTACTTTCAAATACCTCTTATGTGGGGTTTAACATGGCAATGGTCAGTAAAAGGTCTTTTTGGGGATGGGGTTTACCCGCAGAGATTTGATTCCAAAAGTGGAAGTATATTTCGTGCTCTACTCCCAAAGATCTTTCATTTAAGATCCATATTTCCATGGTCGTTAAATATGTCCGATTTGAGAGGTTTTTGGGGGTGAGTTGACCAACGAAACACTTAGTCCCACAATTTGATATCCGATTCGTTTTCTACTCTAAAATACCTTTAATTTGATACCTATATTGTCCCAATCGGCAAACATGTCCGTTAGGTTGGGTTTTTGGTTAGGGCATCCCCCCAGATTATTTGACCGCAAAGTGTTTTACCAATTTATACCATAAGGCGGCATAAAAAATGTTGCTTATATTTGTACACCCATCTACGAGATGTGGGGTTTTTGAAGAAAGGGACCAATGTCCAGGGAACAGATTCGTACTTAACTGTCTAGATTTTCCCTTTAAGTCTCAAAAATAGTCCCGATCGACCTATATGTCGTATTGCAGGATATTTAGTGGGTGGCCGGTGCCCAGACTCTTTGTTTAAAGATTAGATTAATAATCTACCTTTTATTTGATATCCATTTTGTGGTATTAGTCATACATGTCCGTTTTGGGCTTGGGGAGGTCTCGCAGAAACCTTCGACAAAATTCTTATACCAGATTCGTACTCTACTTCCCATTACCTTTCAATAGGTTTCCATTTTGCTCCAATCGGTAAATATGTCATGTTTTTGGGATTTTTTTTTTGGGGGTGGGGAGGCCCCACGGCATTTGTTGTAAAACTTTTATATTAAGTTGTACTCTACTTTTAAATATCATTCATTTGATACCCATATTGTCCCAATCGGCAAACATGTCCGTTTGGATGGGTTTTTGTGTGGAACATCCCCCAGTTTATTTGAGCCCAAAGTTTTATGCAAATTTTGTGTTTCTGGGTTACCATAAGGCGGCATACAAAATTTTTCTTAAATCGATGCACCCATCTCCGAGATCTGTGGTTCTGAAAATTGGGGTAAGGGGGAGGGATCGCCCCCTCTTCGGATATCAAAAAATGAAGTACCCTATTTTTTGTGGTCTTAACAACTTATTTGCCAGTCTACCTGTACCTCTAAACGCCTGGGTCACAGTATCCTGTTGGGTCATTACGATTGAACGATTACTTTGGGTTAGATAGTCCCTTAGATATATTACCAGAATAAAGATATCAGATTCGCAGGCCACAACCTCATACAATATTTGTAATCCCATATTGCCGTGATACACCTGGGGGCGTGTATAGGATGGTTGTGCGCCACACCTCTTCTGCCACTTGATCACAAATTAGAGTATCGCACTCCCCTCAAAAAAATCTACCATTGTCTTAATAGGTCAAATATTCTATTTGAATCGCTTTTATGGGTTGCCCAAAAAGTAATTGCGGATTTTTTAAAAGAAAGTAAATGCATTTTTAATAAAACTTTGAATGAACTTTAATCAAATATACTTTTTGTACACTTTTTTTCTAAAGCAAGCTAAAAGTAACAGCTGATAACTGACAGAAGAAAGAATGCAATTACAGAGTAACAAGCTGTGAAAAAATTTGTCAACGCCGACTATATGAAAAATCCGCAGTTACTTTTTGGGCAACCCAATAAAATGCAGAGTGCTACCTGGATACTGGGACACAATTTTTAATGTCATACTCGTAATATACTCCCAAATACCTTTCATTTGAATCCTACTTAGCTATGATACTCGTTGGCTAATATGCGCATTTGAGGGACTTTTTGGGGGTGGGACGATCCCCAATTACTTGGACCTAATTTGTTATGTCCACCGTAGCGCAGAGGTTAACATGTCCCCTTATGACGCTGAACGCCTTGATACAAATCCTGGCAGGAACATCAGAAAATTTTTCAGCGGTGGTTATCCCCTCCTGGAGGCCGCCGTAGCGCAGAGGTTAACATGTCCGCCTATGACGCTGGACGCCTGGGTTCGAATCCTGGCGTGACCATCAGAAAAAATTTTCAGCGGTGGTTTTCCCCTCCCCCTGCCAACATTTGTGAGGTACTTTGCCATGTAAAAACTTCTCCCGAACGTGATGTCGCGCTGCGGTACGCCGTTCGGACTCTAATAAAAAGGGAGGTCCTTTATCATTGAGCTTAAAATTGAATCACACAGCACTCATTGACATGTGAGAAGTTTGCCCCTGTTCCTTAGTGGAATGTTCATGGGCAAAATTTGCATTTGATTATCCCCTCCTAATGCTGGCAACGTTTGTGAGGTACTTTGCCATGTAAAAACTTCTCCCGAACGTGTTGTCGCTCTGCGGTACGCCGTTCGGACTCTACTATAAAATGGGAGGTCCTCTATCATTGAGCTTAAACTTGAATCGGACTACACTCATTGATATGTGAGAAGTTTGCCCCTGTTCCTTAGTGGAATGTTCATGGGCAAAATTTGCATTTGGTTATCCCCTCCTAACGCTGGCGACATTTGTGAGGTACTTTGCCATGTAAAAACTTCTCCCGAACGTGATGTCGCTCTGCGGTACGCCGTTCGGACTCTACCAAAAAAAAGGGAAGTACTTTGTCATTGAGCTTAAAATTGAATCACACAGCACTCATTGATATGTGAGAAGTTGCCTCTGTTTCTTAACGGAATGTTCATGGGCAAATTAACATTTGCATTTTTTTATGGCATATTCTACTCCCGAATACCCGAATAATCTACTCCCGAAAACCTTTTAATTGAGTTCCATATTGACATGTACGTCTAATATGTCTGTTTGGGGGAGTTTTGGGAATGGGTGGCCCCCTAGTTATTTGGACCCAATTTTTTATACCATATTCTTATTCTCTTCTCCATAATCTTTCATTTGATACCCATACTGTCCCGATCGGTCAACTTTTGGTTTTGGGTGGTGTTTTTGGCGAAACGGTGGAGGGTCTGCCTCCTTCCGATACCAAAAAATTATATAGCCTATTGCACCTTTTAGACCATATTCGTAGTCTACTCCCGAATAGCTTTCAGTTGAGTCCCATATTGTCATTATCGTCCAATGTGCCTATTTAAAGGGTTTTTGGGGTAGGGGCAGCCCCCTAGGTACACGGACCCAACTTTTGATATCAAGTTTGTATTCTACACCCTAATACCTTTTATTTGAGTTCCATATTATCCCGATCGGTTTCACTTTTATTTTTGGGCGGTACTTTTGGGGTAAGGGGAAGGGTCCGCCCCCTTTGCGATATTTAAAAAATCATATATAGCATACTGCAAGGACCACTCCCCCCATCCGTTAAAATTTCGAAGAATTCGGTTTAGCCGTTTTCAAGTCTATACGAAACAAACAAATTTACAAATCCACAAACATAAATTGATTTTCATATAGGGTGATTTTTTAAAAGCTATAGGACAGTTTTTCAAAAAAAAAACACAAAAAATTCAGACAAATTCATGAAATCTAACTCTTGCTTTTTGGCAAAAAAAGTAGGTTATCATCTCTTGCTATTCACAGTAAAGATACGATTCGTATCACCTTTGAAGAAGTACGGTCCAATGATGCCACCAGCCCATAAACCGCACCAAACTGTGACTTTTTCTGGATGCATTGGTAGCTCTTGCAATGCTTCTGGTTGATCTTCATTCCGAAAATGACATTTGTACTTATTTAAGTACCCCGTGAGCCAAAAATGAGCTTCGTAGCTGAAGAAGACGAAGTGCGGGATAGACTTTCTTAACAGAGCATACATTTTGATAGTAAAATTTAATAATTTGCAAGCGTTGTTCGTTTGTAAAACGATTCATGATTAAATTGTAGACCAAAGTGAAGATGTTTGACAGTGAAACAGAGCAGGAAATGTGCGTGCTTGAGCTGTTTAAACCATTGTTGGCAAAAAGAAAATAGTTAAAAAATCACCCTTTATATAGGGATTATTATATTTGACTGACTTAAGTTCTACAATACTCATGTCAAATAAGGCCGGAAGGTTTGTAGTTTGTTATGACCCTTCAATAAGTGTGGCCTGAATTTTTTCCCAATTTGACTAAAATTTTATGTGTAAAGTACACAAGACGATGGTCTACGGGGATTCCATTTCCTTTCAAATTTAATTTTTTTTTTGTAAAGAATTTCATAGAAACCCCTAATTACACTTCTACTGTGCTGCCCAGATCATTGTCATTCAACTATGTAACCATAAAACCTATTTGAAATATTTCTTAAAATAGAAATTTTTCCCTAAGAAAATGTCAAAGGTGGTTTCATACACTCTGTGTGTATGTGGGTATATGGTTAGTTATTTCTATACGCAAGAAGCACCTAAGCACCTCCACTCCCATCCCTAAACAGTAATGGGTTAAGCAGCAGGGATTGGACTTGACTTTGTGTAGCTTTTAATTTATGGTTTTATTAAGAAATTTACACATACTTTAAATGCCTGATATCGGATTATTTATAATGCAGCAAATGCCTTATTACTCAATTGGGATTCCGATGAGGAAATTCCAATTATGTTTGTCGTTTGTTGCATTCGCATGCACATGCACGCGCACACTTACACACACACGCATATTCATACATATGCTTCAATGTAAGCATGTGATTGAGTATTCCTAGGCAGTAAAGCCTCATAATTGAGGCATTGGTATGTGCGTGTGGTCATTTGTTTTGGTTTGTATGGGTAAATGCTCAATTGCTGGTCTCTGACGACAATGTGTGTGTGTGTGTGTGTTTGTGTAATTACTTGTATGCCACATATTGGAGGCTTTCCTTAAAGCTGATGTATGTTGTGCGTGTGTGTGTGTGTAGTTGAAGATCTATTGAAAACTGTATTGATGCGGTCACTGCCATAATTCTGCCCAATAATTGTGCAGTGACTCTCTTTCTATGGTCATATAATAAAGGTGCCTAACAAGTGGTCTTGAGGTAGATTTATGAAATCCAACTTATCATTTGTGTTAATAAATGACTTGGGATTTGATTGCTTGGAATGTTTTGTTGCATGAAATTAGCCAAGAAGAGGTAAAGGTAAAAAGTGAGCAGTAAGTTTGTTAGGGTTGAAATTTATATATATCTGACCTCAGTGAATTTCTTGCTGGGTATATGTAGGGTATGATTGCAATAATATTTGACAAATGGAGTTATATGCAAAATAAAATTAGAAAATCATGGCAGGCTAAGATAGTTTTGTCAGAAGAAGCACAGCTTTCTAAGGGGGTGTATAGACTATACACCCCCTTACCATACTTACGAAGGGTTTTCATTGAATATTTCCGGCATTAAAACAGAGGGTGCCCCCTCCAATGACTATATTCACAGCGTGCCTAGGATCGCGCTCCGAAGGCCAGGCAGAAGGCAATGGTGGTTTTTATACCGAAGACGATCCTTATGTCCCTTCTACTCAAAACCATGGATCGTATAGTGGATACCATGAAAATGTGTACGATACTCGGAGAATAACTCAGTTACAAGCAGCATGGCTATGTAAGATCTAGATCGGTGGAGACCTGCATTATGCTGTGTATTAGAAGAAAAATAATTCGAGGTATTCACTGATATCGAATGGGGTTTATAACATTGTGAGAACCAATACACTGATCTAATCACTAAACCACTACCTGGTGGACTGAATCCTTAGGGACTGAATAGGCCATACGCTATACATGGATAAATTGTGAGTACTATGCCACATTTTATCGCCACTCATTTGGGTGACCGCCATAAATAACCCATTACGGATGCTGACTGAGAAGGGATTTGAACCCGTCTGCTGATGTCATAACACTTCTTAGGAGTTAGGATCCAAACCAACTATGCAGAAGGGCCGAAAGGGTATTACAGATGGCACACGACTGGGCAAGACCTAGGGGTCTCAATGTTAACCCAAAGAAAACTAAAATCTGCCTGTTGACAATGAGAAAGAAGGTGGCCTAATTAGACGCACCACGATTCCTCAATGAAAAGATTTCGATATTTCTTGGATGGGCAACTTTAATGGAAGTGTCACATTCAAGAGCGTATTAAGAAGGCTCACACATATTGGGCATTATGTAAATGATATTGAATTGCAGAAAGCAAAACACCATCGACATAAACTTTGTCAAAAAACGCAACAGTAGGGCATAAAAGATAAACTTTGAATGGCCCCAGAACTTGTCCAACTTTATTTACCATGAAATCTATGGGAATGATATTTTATTGGTATTCAAGACAGCCACAGTCAAATCTTCCCTGAAGCACGACTTCATGTTGGTGGGCTTCGATACAGATCTACGAGTCATCTGGCTCTACAGGAGCGTGATTAGACCAATACTTACTTATGCCTCAGTAGATTGGTGGACTGCTAGGAGAAAAAGTGCAACGTTAGAACCATACAACAAGTTCAGAGAACATAGGCGGAGCGATGAGCACCACGCCCACTAGGGCACTAGAAACTATTTTAGATATTTGACCCATTGACATACATTTTAAATGTGAGGCAGCCACTGCGACTATGAGACTTAAGACGATGGGAGAATGGATTGAGGATGGGAGCAGCTCATACCATCGCGTACCATACAATCGAGGCGACTATAGGAAACCTGGAAGAAGGGAGGAGGTTTCCGATCGGATACCTGAGACTAAATGGGGCCTGAATTTGAGGATAGTTAACTGGCTCTACAGGAGCGTGTTCAGACCAATACTTACTTACTCCTCAGTAGTTTGGTGGACTGCTGTGAAGAAAAAGTGCAACGTTAGGACCATACAACAAGTTCAGAGAACATGTTATCTTGGCATAGGCGGAGCGATGAGGACCACGCCCACTAGGGCACTGGAGACTATTCTAGATATCCGAACCATTGCAATACAGATTAAGAATGAGGCAGCCGCTGCGGCTATGAGACTTAAGGCGATGGGAGAATGGATTGAGAATGGGAGCAGTTCATACCACTGCGGTATAATCAAGGCGACGATAGAAAACCTGGAAGAAGGGAGGAGGTTTCCAATCGGATACTTGAGACGAAATGGGGCCTAAATTCTAGGATAGTTAACTGGCTCTACCGGAGCGTGATTAGACCAATACTTACTTTAGCCTCAGTAGATTGGTTGACTGCTATGGAGAAAAAGTGCAACGTTAGGATCATACAACAAGTTCAGAGAATATCTTGTCATGGCATAGGAGGAGCAATGAGGACCACGCCCACTAAGGCACTGGAGACTATTCAAAATATCCGATCTATTGACATACAGATTAAATATGTGGTAGCCACTGCTGCTTTGAGACTTAAGGCGATGGGAGAATGGATTGAGAATGGGAGCAGTTCATACCACTGCGGTATAATCAAGGCGACGATTGGAAACCTGGAAGGAAGGGAAGAGATTTCCTATCAGATACCTGAAACGACACTTGAGGGCGATCGCGAGACACTGCTGACAGCGGCACAGTCTTGGATTGACAGAACCCTTACCGACAGTAAAATGGCCATAGGTAAGGTTAGGTTTAAGTGGCAGTCTGCCATCAGACTCACTTAGTCATTTTCGTCCATTGTGATGACACAGGAATAGAAAAAGGAAGATTCCTTCTAGTTCCTAGCGTTGAACCATCCAGATCGCTTTAAAAAGCCCAAAAACTTGCGAATGTTCAGATCCGCTAAATCAGACAGGTTTTCAATGGAATGAGAACCTAAAGTGGAACTCCTTCTGACTGCCAGTGCAGGACACATACACAGAAGGTGTTCTATAGTCTCTTCTTAATCAATGTCCTCACATCTTCTGCAAAAGTCGTTGCTGGGTACCATCAGTCTGTCAGCATGGTTTTTGATTAGGCAGTGACCTGTCGTGACGGACACAATGGCTGCGACGTCTGTTCTAGCCAGCGACAACAGCAAAGCAGTGGAATTCTTCAAGTCTAGATTAGGCCACATAGTTTTGGAATGCTCACAGCCCTCTCTTTGTGACCATCTTTCATTCGTTGTCCTTCGGGTCTGGTCCTGAAAACTTAGCTTACATGTCGCTAGAGGCATACTCACAGACTCGCAAGTCCGTCCGCTTTACAGTTACCTGGGATATCTCTGTGGCCCGGCACCCAGAACGGGAGAATTTTGAATTGTTCATCCATCTTGTTAAGAGATCTGTGACAGTCGAGGGCCATAAGGGCTATAGGAACCAGAAGGGTAAGGTCATGAGCAGTCTTGAAGTGTAAGAAGGAGATTCTTTTACTCAGAGAAGGCGTAAATCTTCTCCCAGCACCCGCATCGGCTGGGTGCCGGGCCATAACGAAGTAATGGGGAATGAAAAGACAGACGATTTGGCAGTGAAGGTCAGAGAACTGCCGTCGCTAATCTTGATTAACCCCTTTCAGGTCGTCGCAGTTCGAGTTAAGAGCGTCGGCGACGAATGCGCATGAAACACTGTGGAATAGCGAAACCGCCGGTAGGACGTCGAAAATCCTATGGGGGGAGTCCAGTTCGTGAGAACTCGAGGCTATTACTGAAAGGAAGTAAGAAGGAGGTCAGTATAGCTTTTGGTGTTATAACGGGACACATAGGACTACGAGCTCTCTTATGCAAAATCAGTGCGGCAAGTGATAGCATGTGGGGAAGATGATGTCATTGTCCGGCTTTCGCTTCTAACAAACACCGGTACTTAGATGGGGACACAATACCAGACATGAACCAACTTAGGGGAGTGGTATGGAAAACATTTAAGGATTTTGTCAATAGCACGGAATTCCTAACTGAAATTTTTCTTTTGCGGGGTTACTTTTTAGTATTTAGAGCGCAGAACAAGCCGATTACTGGCTTAGGTGTATGTCTATAGTGGCATGGGGCCGATTAATATCTGCATCCTCTTTTCAAACTAACCTAACTGACCTAGATTTGAAGAGGTCTACCGCTTTGCTGTCGATGGCTAGAAAAGAAGTCTTAGTCATTGTGTCCGTCATGAAAGGAAAACGTGTTAATAGATTTAAGGTTGCAAGTAAGAAAAAGGAGGAGGAAGAGGAGTAGAAAAGGAGACTATGGAACATCTGCGGTGTGGCTGTATCGCAATTACAGGCAAAAGGAGTTCCACTTTACTTTCTCATTTCTTTGAAAACTTGTTTAAATTAGCGTATTCTCTTGTTGTTGGGCCTTTTAAAGCGATCTGAATGGTCCAATGGTAGGAACTAGAAGATATTTTCCTTCTCCTGTTCCTATTGAAGCAGACTGCCACTAAAACTTGACCCAATATTGATGAACCGCCTTTAAAACTTTGTCTTTGGTCGACTCCTCGGTCCTGTGGTAGTTCATGCTACACGGATGGATCAAAGCTAGAGAACAGACCAGATCTAGGGGTCTACACTGAGAACTCAAAGACTGAGATGAGTTTCCAGCTGCCTGATCTTTATACGCCCTGCGGGCGAAAATTCAGGCAATTACAAAATGTGTGAGGTGGTACGATATAAACGCGAGGAATATTTTAAATATCTTTACAGACCGAGTTAGCCATTAGGGCTATAACAATCAGAACGGAAGACCATAGAGATCTTAGAGCGTAAGTAGGAGATCAACGCCTTCCATGAAGATGGTAGTATTCGCATCAATTGGGTGCCGGGCCATAGCAGAATAAGGGAAAGGACAGACGGCTTGGCTGTAAGGACCAGCGGACTGCCAGCCATAAACTAGTCTTTTAGGGCGACATAGTCCAAGTTAAGAGCATGGGCTACGAGAGCGCATATAGCAATGTGGAAAAGTGCAACAGTCGGAAGGACGCCAAAAATTCTATATTAGGATCCGGATCGTGAGAGAAAGAAGGAAGGAGGTCAGTATGGTTGTTAGTATCAATACGGGACACATATAACTAAGGGCGCACTTATGCAGAATAGGTGCAGCAAGTTACAGCGTGTGTACGGTATGAGGGGAAGATGATGATATGTTGGGACATTTCTCAAGTCAATGTGCGGCTTGTGCTGCACTCAGAATCCAATCCTTCGGTGTTGATATAACATCAGATTCAGACGGATTTGATTCAGACTCAGACACTTAGGTGCTGATATGATATCAGACTTGAACCAGCTAAGGGGGGATAGAATTGTGAACCATCTAGCATTTTGAGAACAGCACGGAATGCCTGACATAGATTTCTTCGGGGTAACTTTTCGGTGTTTAGAGCGCAAAAATTAGCATACAGCTGAGTTAAGTGAATGTCCACAGCAGCTCCATCAACTGCAGTTTACAACCACGCGGTTCAAGCCCCCAACTTTTTCCAATGGCCGTATTGCCGGTTTAAAGGGCAAGAATTGCGTTTTCGCCCCCTTACAAACTGTTGGTATTCAAAGTTAAATTTTCTGCCCTGCAAAACACCCAGGTATTTTACTCTCTCAGTAAATGAAATATTCTATCCTCCCAAAAGACAGGTGCCACCTTGTGTATCTACATATCATGCTTAAACCACTTTTAGCTGTCGACTCTCTTATATACCCATATCGGTATATAATCTGATATAGCTCCCACATAAACCGATTTCCTGATAAGTCTTTTACGGCCCAAGAAGCTTAAACTTTTGTTTGATTTAACAGAACATTGGTACGTAAAGTACATATATGACCTTCAAATAAATTCATTGTGCAAATTTTAAGCAGAATCCCTGGTAATGGGTTCCCGAGATTCAGCCCTTAGCACGTTTTTATACCCACCACCGACGGATGGGGGTATATTCATTTTGTCATTCCGTTTGCAATACATCGAAATATCCATTTCCGACCCTATAAAGTATATATATTCTTGATCAGCGTAAAAATCTAAGACGATCTTGATATGTCCGTCCGTCTGTCCGTCTGTCTGTTGAAATCACGCTACAGTCTTCAAAAATAGAGATATTGAGCTGAAACTTTGCACAGATTCTTTTTTTGTCCATAAGCAGGTTAAGTTCGAAGATGGGCTATATCGGACTATATCTTTATATAGCCCCCATATAGACCGATCCGCCGATTTAAGGTCTAAGGCAAATAAAAGAAACATTTATTATCCGATTTTGCTGAAATTTGGGACAGTGAGTTGTGTTAGGCCCTTCAACATCCTCCGTCAATATGACTCAGATCGGTTTAGATTTGGATATAGCTGCCATATAGACCGATCCTCCAATTTAGGGTCTTAGGCCCATAAAAGCCATATTTATGATCTGATTTTGCTGAAATTTGGGACAGTGAGTTGTCTTAGGCCCTTCAATATCCTCCGTTAATATGACTCAGATCGGTTTAGATTTGGATATAGCTGCCATATAGACGGATCCTCCGATTTAGGGTCTTAAACCCATAAAAGCCACATTTATTATCGGATTTTGCTGAAATTTGGGACAGTGAGTTGTCTTAGGCCCTTCAATATCCTCCATTAATATGACTCAGATCGGTCCAGATTTGAATATAGCTGCCATATAGACCGATCCTCCAATTTAGGGTCTTAGGCCCATAAAAGCCATATTTATTATCCGATTTTGCTGAAATTTGGGACAGTGAGTTGTGTTAAGCCCTTTAACATCCTCCGTCAATTTGGCTCAGATCGGTCCAGATTTGGATATAGCTGCCATATAGACCGATCCTCCGATTTGGGGTCTTAGGCCCATAAGAGGCTCATTTATTGTCCGATGTCGCCGAAATTTGGGACAGTAAGTTAAGTTAAGCCCCTTGACATACTTCTGCATTATGGCACAGATCGGTCCAGATTTGGATATAGCTGCCATATAGACCGATCGCTCGGTTTTAGGTTTTGGGGCCATAAAAAGCGCATTTATTGTCCGATGTTGCCGAAATTTGGGACAAAGAGTTAAGTTAAGCCCCTCCACATATTTCTGCTATGGGACATAAGGTATTAGTATTGCACCGGATTTTGACGAAAGGTGGTTTACATATATACCCGAGGTGGTGGGTATCCAAAGTTCGGGCCGGCCGAACTTAACGCCTTTTTACTTGTTATTTTTCAGCTCGCCCTCATATTTTCCTAACTCAGTCCTTGGATGACTTGTGTCTTTGACCCTATTGGAGAGCCCTTTGCAACGATTCCTTACACTATTCAGTTCTGTGGACTACCATGGTGGTTTGGTTTGATGACATGCAGACTTAAGTTTGTCTTCAGGGTAGTCGAAATCCGTTTAACCATCATATAGAAGTTTCCACTTTTTCTCCAGGCCAACAAGGTATTGCAATGTAGTATGTATGCTGAAACTTGTCCCAAACCGCCTTTCTTCTGCTTAGCGGAGGGACCACCTCTGGATTATATTTACCACTGTAGATAATATAACGATCACCGGAGAAGCTGTTGTCATTCGAGACCTCTCAGTCACATATCCCTTGATCCGTTGATGATATCAGTTACAAAGGCAGCATTTAGGACCTTCTGCCTGCATTTTACATCACAACTGAATCACATTATTAGACTATCGGCAAATGAAGGCATTTCCATTTCACTTCAGACAAAAAACAAAAAAATTCTGCCAACCATTTGTGGGATTCCACTGTCTCATTGTGCACCACATTGCATTTCGTCACCTTTAGCTATGGGTAGAAATACCACCATTGGCCATTAGGCAAATTGGCGAATATAATTTGTAATTTTCACACTCTAGCTATCAGCAACGCCTTTCAACGGTTTATTGGGGAAGCCAATAAACATCAATATGTGCTAACATCCACAGAATGAGTCATTCCCTAAGGATAAATTATACACAAAACCAAAGTTGCAAAGTAAAAAAAGACGTTCAAACCTGCCTCCTTGTTGGCAAAGAAGAGAGAGAAGCTACCCAAAACAAGAAAATTTGCTAAAATATACATTAACAATTAGTTGAGGTGCAGAGGAAAACATAGCCAAAACCTTTTTGCTTTCGAAAAAAAAACACAAGCAAAGCAAAGGTAAAGGATACAATCCTCACCAAACCAACTTACCCAACAAAAAAAAAGCAAGCAGACAAACACAAACAAACCTTGGCAATTTTTACTAGCAGAAAAAAAATGAAGCCACGAATTCTAGGCAAAACAAAGAGCCAAAGAAAAACAAACAAATGAAAAACAAAAGTAAAACGAAAAAAAAACAGCAATGCCAACATGAAAATTATATTTAATTTTTTTTAAGCTTATTTTCATTAAATCCTTAAACACACTTAACACACTAGCATACATTCATTGGGGAACTAAGAAATGCCGGGATAGCATGAGAAAATGGGATATTCATAGCATAGACTAAAGAAGAGTAGGGGAGAGAGTTGAAAGATTTAAACAAGTTCAATTCACACACACACACACGCACAGTAACGTATAAAGCATGCACAGAGAAAATTGTGTGCTATAACGTTTACTGACACATAAACACATACACTCCAAAACTGCTGTCGCTGCTGTTGAAGAAGCAGCCAGCCGGCCACGAAAGACCGCAGCAAAACAAACAGTTTTTATTTGTGTCCGTGTTTGTGTTGCTTCGTGTTGTTTTTTTGGTGGAAGCTCAAAGGTAAACATAACGTCAACACAATGAAGGCGAGAGAGCGAGAGGTCCACCGGAGCATAGCCCCATAAGTCCAAATGAAACACAAACACAAATACTCTCACACACATCCACACAATAGTCAAAATAGAGAAAACGCCAGACATGGGAATTTCATTTTTTTTTTTGTTTTGGTTAAGACCAGGTACTCTTGGTCTTTAAAGCAATGACTTTATTTAAGCTCTGAACGATAATTCAAGGAACATCAATGATCTTTCGCCATTACAAAGGGCAAGTGGTAAAAAAAACCCTTAATACTAATCTTTATACCCTACACCACTACTGTGGTACAGAGTATTATAACTAAGTGAAAAGGAAGAGAGATAGACCCATTTATAAGTATACCGATCGACTTAGAATCACTTTCTGATTCGATTTAGCTATGTCCGTCTGTCTGTCTGTCCGACCGTCTGTCCGTCCGTCTGTCCATGCTAATTTGTGTACAAAGTACAGGTCGCAGTTTTCATCCGATCGCCTTCAAATTTGGTACAGGCATGTTTTTCGGCCTAGAGACGAAGCCTATTGAAATTGGAAAAAATCGGTTCAGATCTGGATATAGCTCTCATATATATGTTCGTCCGATTTTCAGTAATATTGCAATAAAATGGTCATTTGTTAACCGATTCTCTCGAAATTTGGCTGGGGGGATTTTTTTATGACTCTTAGTATTATTGGTGAATTTCATAGAAATCGATTCAGATCTGGATATAGCTCCCATATATATGTTCGTCCGATATGCAGTAATAATGCAATAAAATGGTCATTTGTTAACCGATTCTCTCGAAATTTGGCAGGAAGGATTTTTTTAATGACTCTTAGTGTTATTGGTGAATTTCATAGAAATCGGTTCAGATCTGGATATAGCTCCCACATATATGTTCGTCCGATTTTCAGAAATAATGCAATAAAATGATCATTTTTTAACCCATTCTCTCGAAATTTGGCAGGAAGGATTGTTTTATGACTCATAGTGTTATTGGTGAATTTCATAGAAATCGGTTCAGATCTGGATATAGCTCCCATATATATGTTCATTCGATTTGCGGTAATAATGCAATAAAATGGTCATTTGTTAACCGATTCTCTCGAAATTTGGCATGAGGGATTTTCTCTTGGCTCTTAGTATTACTGGTGAAATTCATGGAAATCGGTCCAGACTTAGATATAGCTCTCATATATATATATCGCCCAATTTTAACTTCTAAAGTCACAGCAAGCGCATTTATTGACCCATCTTGCCAAAATTTTGCAAAACGCTTTCCTTGACGACTGCCACAGTATCTGAGGAGTTTGCTCGAAATCGGTTCAGATTTAGATACAACTCTCATAAATATGTTCGTCCGATTTTGAGAAATATTGCAAAAAAGTGCTCATTTGTTAACCGATTCTATCGAAATTTTACAGGAAGGATTTTCTTATGACTCTCAATATTACTGGTGAATTTCATAGAAATCGGTCCAGATAGAGATATAGCTGTCATATATGTATATCGCCACATTTTCACCCCAAGAGACACTGCAAGCGCATTGTTGGACCAATCTTACCAAAATTTTGCACAACGCTTTCCTCGACGACTACCACATTATCTGAGAAGTTTGCTCGAAATCGGTTCAGAATTAGATACAGGTCCCATATATATGTTCGTCATATTTTAGGTAATTTGCCATAATGTTGTCATTTGTCAACTGTAGTTTTTACAGTTTGAACATATTTGCTCGCCGAGGTCCATCGAAATTGGTTCAGAATTGGATATAGGTACCACATTGTACTTATAGGGTAGGTGTAGGGTATTATACAGTCGGCACCGCCCGACTCTTGCCTTTCTCAAGATCCCAGATCGGTTTATATGGCAGCTATATCAGGCTATGAACCGATTTGAACCTAATTTGGCACAGTTGTTGAAAGTCATAATAAATTATGTCATGCAAAATTTCATTAAAATCGGATAAGAATTGCGCCTACTAGAGTCTCAAGAAGTCAAGACCCAAGATCGGTTTATATGGCAGTTATATCAGGTTATGAGCCGATTTGAAAAATACTTGGCACAGTTGTTGGATATCATAACAAAACACGTCGTGCAAAATTTCATTACAATCTGATAAGAATTGCGCACTCTAGAGGCTCAAGAAGTCAAGACCCAAGATCGGTTTATATGGCAGCTATATCAAAACATGGACCGATATGGCCCATTTACAATCCCAACCGACCTACACTAATAAGAAGTACTTGTGCAAAACTTTAAGCGGCTAACTTTACTCCTGCGAAGGTTAGCGTGCTTTTGACAGACAGACCGACGGACGGACAGACGGATGGGCATGGCTAGATCGATTTAAAATGACATGACGATCAAGAATATATATACTTTATGGGGTTTTAGACGCATATTTCGAGGTGTTACAAACAGAATGACGAAATTTGTATACCCTTATCCTATGGTGGAGGGTATAAAAATTTAGTATCCAAATTTAGGATGGGGTACCCAAGGGGGCCGCCCCACCCTTAAACCTACCAAACATATATTTAGACCAATCACGACAATATGGGACTCAAATGAAAGGTATTTAGGCTAAGAAAACATATCTGATATCCAATTGTCGGACCAAGTATTAGGGGGATCACCCCAACCCCCAAAAACTCCCCTAAATCTAACATATTTACCGACCATGGCAATATGGGACTCAAATGAAAGTTAAGTGCGAGTAAAATAGAATCTGATATCTAAATTTGGAACAAAGCTTCTGGAGGTCCACCCCTTCCCCAAAACACCCCCCAAATAGGACTTATTTACTGACCATGGCAATATGGGGCTTAAATAAAAGGTATTTGAGTGTAAAATACGAATCTGATATTCAGATGTGGGACCTGGGGTTTGGAGGCCGCCCATCCCCCAAAGAAGACAAATTTACGACCATAACAATATGGGGCTCAAATGAAGGTCTTTAGAAGTAAAGCACGAATCTAATATCAATGTTCGGGAAAAGTATTTATGGGGACACCCCACCCCCATAACAATACCCAAATAGGAAGTATTTGCTAACTATTGCAATATGTGGCTCAAATAAGAGGTATTTTAGAGTAGAACACGATTCTGATATACATTTTTAAAGCCAAGTCACTGAAAGGCCGCCCCATCTCCCAGATCACCCCCCCCCCCCCCAAACCGGTCATGTTTGCCGACTATGGAAAATAGAGCTCAAATGAAGGGTATTTGGGAGTAGACCATGAATCTGACATCATCATTTGGGACCAACTGTCTAGGGGACGTGCCACCACCATAACAACCCCCAAGTAAGACGTATTTGCTCACCAAGACAATTTGGGTCTTTAAGACAGTGGAGCTAGATATTTATAGTTTTTAAGGCCCATATCCCAAATTGGACATATTTGCTGACTTTTTCCATAAGGGGTTTAAGTGAATGGTATTTGAGATTAGAAAACGAATTTGATATCAAATTTTGAGGCCAATGGTCATAGGGGTTCAAATGTATGAGAATAGAGCAAGTTGCTGATATATTGTATTTTCAGGGCTTAGTGACTCCACCCCCCTCCCCAAAACACTTCTAAATCGGGCATATTTACCGACCATATCAATGTGGGGAATTGGGGGGTAGAGCAGGAATTGATACCCACTTTCGAGACAAATTTTCTGGGGGCCTACCCCTTTCCCAAAATACCCCACAAACAGCAGTTTTTTACTGACCCTCGCAAAATGGGGCTCAAATGAAAGGTATTTGGGAATAGAATACGAATTTGATATCCAAATGTAGGACTATGTATTTAAGACATCATCTCTTCCGCAAAATATACCCAAAGGGAAAAAATTTTACGACCATGCCAATATGTGGCTCAAATGAAAGGTATTTGAGATTAGAAAATTTATATTGTTAAACTGTTGGTTAAGCGATATACTATTTTCGTAGCATGGTATTTCACTAAAAGCTTCTTAATTGTCGAAAATAAATATTCCAAAGAAAATTTTGTTCCATATGAAGTAAAAGAAGGCGCAGCGGAGCGGGTTCAGTCCAGCTAGTATCTCAATAAAGTCCTATATGGCCTGTTCGGAAATGGATAATTGGATGTGTTGCAAACGGAATGACTGGAATCAATATACCCTCTATCCTTAGGGGCTGGGTATAAAAATATCGTATTGACATTATTTAGTTTTACTTTGATCATCTAATTTTTTTTTTTTAATTTTGAGGGTGAAGGTCCTTTATATCCTTTAGCTCATAAACAAAATTCGTGTTTATATTATTGACCCACTAAAAGTGGCAATAAAGGTATTTCTTTTATTTCTCTTTCAATTTGTCTTAAATTGTTAATAGGCCTCAAACAATTGTTACCTTGCATCACTTTATTCGATGAAGGTGAAGTTTAACCTTAAAATCCCCAATTGCAAATCAAAATTTTATAGCATAAACATTATAGCCACATTAAACGCTTACCGCTAACGAACTTCAAAATTGTTTCTACTCTAATGAATTTATCTTTGAATTTTATGGTTGTTTTCTACGCCAACTTTGCATTAAGTAGCACATTTTTCAATATGCACAACGCGAAAAAACCATATTAAATTTCCAGAGAAATGTCCTTTACCTCTTGAAATGGCTTTTAGTAAATTAAAATTCGTTTGAAACGTTAATGAAAACGTAACACGGCGATCACAAAGCGGACCTTTCCATCTCCGTTTACACGGATGTGGAGTGATTTTGAGTGAAGAAGAACAAACAAAATGTGCAAAGAACTTCAAAAACAGAGCAGCCAAAAACACAAAACAAACAGCTTTGAATGGCAAGAACAACTGAATGGTGATAGGGGGGGAGGGGGAGACGAAAAACACCATCAGCGATGGCCAAAACAACAATAAATGCCCCAACACCAATAACAACAGCAATTGTGTGGAGCAAAGTTGCAGGACAAGGACACTCACTGTGTTTTAAGTGAGACAGACAGTGTCAAAGAGAGTATGAGAATGATAAGTGGAAAGAGTTGAATTCTTTGAAATTAAGGATCTAATAACCCGCTGGACAACGTAGCGAATGTGGTCTCCTCCTCCTATATTGGAGGCTGAAGCCATACTGAAGCTGCTTAGAGGCCAGAACAAAGATTTTCTAGTGGAAGACTGGTTGATTGTAAGTGAGGACGAGTGAGGAATACAAATAATGGCAAAGAATCAAGTTTGGTTCAGAATCCTTTTTTACTCCCGAAGTCCTTGCTTGAAGAGATCAAGTTGGGCTTAAACCGGGTAAGAATGGTGCTACCCTCCGATGGTGACAACGCCACCCAGAGAGCTAGGGGGCATGGGTTGCCAGAAGTTAGTGCAGATTAACCTGCATCACTCAAAAGACAGCCTCGGATGAGTTGCTGAGAACTATGGGAAGAGATGGCACTGATGTGCCCATCGTTCAGGTTACTCGGTAATAAGGTTCGTGGACTCAGATAACATATTCTGATGGAAATTCATCTCATCTCAAGGTAAGATTAGAAGCTGTGCCGTAGCCAGTATGGATTTGAGCCCAACTTTGATTTTTCGTTTCAGCAATGAAGTCTTAACGGTAGAGGCCTTGCAGAGGCCGCACATACCATTACTGGTTTTGGCCTCTATGTACCTACTATAGAACGAAGCCAATCCCTCTTCGGACACAGTCCGGATCATGGTCAACTGGTGCGAGTATAAGGGGCATGACCTTGTGCTGGGGGTGATGTTAATGCACACCACAGTTCCTGGGGAAGCACTGATATCAACAATAGGGGTGAGTCCACGATGATGACAACGCCACCCAGGGAGTTAGAGGGCATGGGTTGCCAGAAATTAGTGCCGAATAACCATCATCACTCAGAGGCAGCCATGGCTGAGAACTATGGGGAGAGGCGGCACTGTTGTGGCCCATGTTCAAGAACCGCGGTTACAAGTCTCATCTCATCTCAAGGTAAGGCTAAAAGCTGTATCGTTGACAGTAGGGATTTGAATCTAATTCTGATTTCTCGTTTCAGTGATGGCAGAGGCATTGGAGAGGCCGCGCATACCATTACTCGTCTTGGCCTCTATGTACCTAATATAGGACGAAGCCAATCCCTCTGCCGACACAGTCCGAATCATGGCCAACTGGTGCGAGTAAAAAGGGACATGACCTTGTGCTGGGGACGATTTTAATGCACACCACAGTTCCTGGGGAGGCACTGATACCAAAATAGGGGTGAGTCCACGGGACAATGCCCCTACTTTCTGCAACCTGATCAGGGAACAGTTTTTAGTAATAACGCTTGTGACAAACATTGGCTCGGTGAAAATTTTATTCTGGAACGTCTCCACCCAGTGCTCATTTAGGGATCACTATAGGATATGTTTCCAAGTCGGCACACAAGATGGAGAGGAGGGTACCATACAGAAACATGAGAAGGACAAACTGTGAGAAGTTAAAAAAAACAGATTTCGATGTTGGGGCCTCTGGAGGACTCAAGGGAACTGAAGATCGCAGGATATGTTTTCAAGTCGAGCACGTGATGGAGAGGAGGATACCATACAGAAACATGAGAAGGACAAACTGTGTAAAGTTCAAGAAACAGATTTCGATGTTGGGGCCTCTGGAGGACACAAGGGAAATGAAGGTCGCAGTTGGTTGTGTCACGAGATGTCTGAACGAGGCCTTTTTGAAGGCATGTCCTGAATGAGTACTGCCGCGTAAACCAGCCTGTCTTGGTGGTCACCGAAACTGAAGGTAGTCAGGAGGAGAGGCTTTTTTCATAAGACCAAGACAGAGAACAAAGCAGAGGTATGGGACAAATATCGTGAGGTTCTTGGCAGGTTCAAAAAGGAGATGAGGAGGGCGAAGAGGAGTTTCTGGGCGAAATTATGTAGAGAATTGAAGGTACTCTGGGGGGAGAGGCTTCTTTAATAAGACCAAGAGAGAGAGAGAGAGAGAGAACAAAGCAGAGGGCTGGGACGACTATCTTGAGGCCCTTGGCATGTTCAAAAAGTAGACGGGCAGGGCGAAGAGGAGTTCCTGGGCGAATTGCTGTGGAGAATTGGAAAGCACTAGTAAGGCATCTAGGTGCGCAAAGGGCCCTCGAAAGATACTAGCACACCAAGAAAAACGGGACTTACACCGAGGGCGGCCAGGAGACGGTGGAGGTTATGATGGAAATGAATTTTTCGTGTGACCAGGAAGAGGTCGACTATCATCTCGTAAAACTTTCATGTACTGCCTTGGCGGATGACCTCATCAGGGACATAGTTGACAAGGAGAAGATAGTGTGGGCAGCATGCAAATGCAAATTTGCCCCTGAACATTCCATTAAGGAACTGGGGCAAAGGCCGATTCAATTTAAAGCTCAGTGATAAGGGAACTCCTTTTTATAGCCGATTCCGAACGGCGTGCCGCAGAGCGACACCTCTTTGGGGAGAAGTTTTTACATGGCAAAGTACCACACAAATATCGCCAGCGTTAGGAGGGAATAACCACTGCTGAAATATTTTCTGATGGTCCAGCCACGATTCGAACCCAGGCATTCAGCGTCATAGGCGGACATGCTAACCTCTGCAATACGGTGGCCTCCAGGACGTACTAGAAATCTGCCAGACCATTTAAATCTGCCGAACCTGTCGGTATTATTCCTGCCCTGCTGAAGGAGTCCCTTAGGATTTCCCTGTCTGGGAAAGAACGAATTTTCCGGGCGAGTCTGGCATGGTCCTACATACTAAGGGCATGGAGGGAGGTCAGTGAGGTATTTGGCTGTCATAGTTTTTTCAAAATACTGGAAAGACTGATTGACCTTAAAGAAAGAGAGGGACTGACACTGGAGAACTTCAGTGGGGCGTAACACGCTGTCTCAAAGACAGGTCAGTAGAGACGGCCCTTCATAAAGTGGTACGAGAGGTCGAGACGTCCCTCGGAAAGCACTTGCGAGGCATGTAGGTTGCGCAAAGTGCCCTCGAAGGATACTAGCACGCCTAGCTCACTGACATATGCGGCCTTGGCGGATAACCTCATCATCAGGGACAACATTGACGAAAAGAGGTTAGTGGGAATCATTGACGAAAAGAGGTTAGTGGGCGCTATCCTCTCGTCACGGCACTTCAGTACAAAACCCTTAGAGTTATCCTGTCCTGTCTAGAACGGTTGTTTCTGGCAAGCCTTGCACGGTCCTACAAACCAAGGGTATTGAGGAAGGTCAGGGTTGTCTGTCATAGTTTTTATTCAAAGCACTGGAAAATCTGATAGACCTTAAGGTGAGAGAGTGACTGACGCCGGAAAACTTCAATGGGACATAACACGCATACCTCAAAATCAGGTCGGTGGAGACGACCCTTCACGTAGTGGTACGAAAGCTCGAGGGGAGGGGTAACCCTAAGATAGTTTATTGGATAGATGTGTATGGCCATTGTGAGACCAGTATTGACCTATGAGGCCAGTACTGGTCTACATAACCTCGATGGAGGTGAAGTAACTTGGCACAGCCCTCGATTCGAAGCTATCCTGGAAGAGAAATACGGAGGAAAGTAGCCGTAAGGCGCTGTGCGCGTTTTACTCCAGCAGGAGGATGTTCGGTAGAAACTGGGGGTAACCTCCACGATGATCGATTGGATGTATACATCCATTGGGAAACAAATACTGGCCTATGGGGTACTGGTATGGTGGAGGGCCGTGGATAAGAGGACTCATACGAGGGAGTTCGAGAAGGTCCTGAGTTTGGCTTGCGTCCGAGTCACAGTGGCACTGATATCCGCATCGCAGGCAGGTCTGGAGGCGATGCTCGATATGCAGCCCATTGGGCCCTATATTCAGAACTGCCCCGCCAAGGCCGCGCTTGGGTTGAGGGAGATCGGCATGTTGAAGGAAGACAGGTGGAACTTGGATGCTATTGATGTGAAGGGTATACTGAGGTGACTCTCCGACTATCTGGCATCGGTACCGTTTGGGATTTGGACATTCAGGATTCGTTTTCCGGGAGTGCGAATGCTGTGTTTGAGGACGATGATACCTCGATGACTCCAAAATCAAGTCAGTGACTGGATTGGGGGTCTGAACCAACGCACACCACATCGGTGTGTCTCTGAGACTACCGGACGAGACGACAGTCTCTCAGGCAGAAGTCTGTGCCATTTCAGTGGCCGCAAGAGAAATTCTAATAAGGGATCTGCCGCCCTTAAAACTCAGTATTTATGTGGACAGGCGGCGCTCAAGGCCATAGCTTCGAGGACGGTGATGTCGAGATGTGTGGCGCATTATATGGAGTACTAGAATAGGCTCCGGGTCCACGATGTGACGCTGATATGGAACCGGACATAAAATTATTTTGGGGAATGAAAGGGGCGGACGATTGCGAAAGCAGGGGTTCGTCTGCGCCGGGCGAACCAGTCACCGTCCTTGCCTACATGCCATTTGTCGAACTACTGAACTGAAATGGGAATCAGCGGATTGTCGCCGAACCACTAATGTGGTTTGGCCCGTCATCGATTGGAGGAGGATGAAGGAGTTAAAAAACGCATTGTGAGGGTGTACGGTAGTAAGTGGAGAGTAACCCCCAAGATGATTTATTGGATGTATACAGCCATTATGAGACCAGTACTGACTTATGGGGCACTGATTTAGTGGAGGGCTGTGGTTAAAAGGACTCGTACGAGGGAGATCGAGAAGGTCCCGAGATTGGGCTGCGTCGGAGTCACAGAAGCGCTGAGATCTGCACCGCAGGCAAGCGCAGGTGGCGATGCTGGATATACAGCTCATTGGGGGCTATATTGGGAATGGCGCCACCAAGGTGAGGGAGCTGAGAGAGAAATTCTTGTATGGAATCTACCGCCCTTAAACCTCAGGATTTATTTGGGAAGTATGGTGGGGCAAGGCCTGGGATTTGTGGGCGGTGCGGCCGTGATGTGTGGCAGATTGTTTGGAGTCACTGGATAGGCACCTAGTCCATGATGTGACTCTGATATGGGATCCCGGATATGAAGTGATTCCGGGGAATGAAGGAGAGGCGAATGCGCCTGGAGCCGGACGGATCAGTCACAGCTCTTGCCTATATGCCATTTGTCGAACTACTGAACATAGTAGAGGAGATAGCCAGATGCCGGACCGCTAAGGCGGTCACCGCTCTTGCCTACATGCCATTTGTCGAACTACTGAACTTAGTAGAGTAGATGGCCAGAGCGGGGTAGGTGGAGAGATGGGACTCAGCGGATGGTTGCCGGACCGCTAAGGCTGTCAGGCCTTTAATCGATTGGAGGAGTACGAACGAGTTACTTGCGTTCGATTAGAGATTGCTGACCACATTGCCAGGGGTCATAACCGGACACTGAATCATAGACCGCATGGCGGTGCGCAAGGGAATACCGTACAACCACTTTTGCGGCAATTGTCTTGATAAGGATAAAGAGGGGACTATAAAGCACATATTCTGTTCATGTCCGGGTCTGGAGGGACGCAGGCCCTCCTTTCTAATGAGGAGGTTGTTTTGGGATCTGGGTGATCTTGCTAACGTACCTCTGGGTTGAGATACGTGTTTTCATCTTCTCATTCTTCTTTTTGTTCCATTCTTCCTCTGGATATATTCCGAGGTCTTACATCTTCTGGGATCTGGGTGATCTTGCTAACGTACCTCTGGGTTGAGATAGGTGTTTTCCCCTTTTCCAACTTCTTCTTGTTCCATTCTTCCTCTGGATATGGTCCGAGGTCTTACATCTTCTTTTTCTTCTCTTTCTTTCCAGGGTTTCACAATGGGCCAAATTGGCCTCCAAGTTAACTCATCTATGATGGACAACCCATTCAAACTAACCTCACCTAAGAATAGGAATAACATGTACTTTGGAGTTCATTTATTCTGGTTCTTTTTCCAAACAAACATTTCTATAACCCTAAACCATAGATTGCGAGAATACTTCGTCGTTCCGCTTGTAACAACTCGAAATATTTTTCTAAGACCCCTAAAGTATAGCTATGACATTTCAAGTCGAACTAGCCCTGTTCAATCCAGCTTGTGGAAAACACGATAAGTTTCGAACAAGTAAAGCTAGGCGATTGAGATTTTGCACTACTACTTCTTATTGGCTAAGTCAATTGGGATAATAAATGGGTAAATCGGTCCGTTGTTAGCCTTGAGATTGTAAGTCGTTCTAGCCACTAGAGGATGAAATTATTATTCGTTCAATATCTATGACAAGTATTGTTCCAATCACTGTATATTCTCAACGAAACTTTAATTAATCATCTAAAATCTTCACAAAACTTGTCTAATTCGAAACATGGTAGAGGGTTTATAAGAGTCGGCCCGCTCGAACTTAATGTGTTGTTCCTTGTTTTTTTTCAGTTTTATTTATGATAATAACCATCGTCTTGCACCACTGTGCATGCAACATTACAACCAACACCCGAAAACAGCTGCAAAGAAATAATCAAAACAACCGAAAAGTAGTGGCCATAAAAATTTACCCCAAAAATCCTAACTACGATGACGACGACGAACCCAACCAAAGCAACACACAAACGCATACCTGTGAGTGTATGAAAGCAATTCAACATAGCCTCACCACACGCACACTTTCATATAAAGGATCACACACAATAGCATGGGGAGTACTAACCGACACCAAGAACTCCAATACATTCATACTTATTTTCATTTTTAATTATAATCCAAAGAAAATTAAATCGTATGACCAGAGCAAAAATACCAAAAACAAAAAAAAAAAAAAAATTAAGCACATGGAAAAGTCACACATCTACATACAGGTCTCTGTGGAGTGTGGCCAAGCGTAGAATGCACAACATTCGACAAATAAACGGGTAAAGGAGTAAACTACCAAACGGACAACGTCCAAATATCCAAAAGTGTTGCAAAATGAACTACCAACATGCATACATACTATATAGCCTAGTGATAGTTCCAAATAGGGTTGCCAATAGTTTTGCATAAAAAACGGGGAAAATGCATTTTAGTTGATAAATATACGAAAAACATAAGCATATATACCCATGATTGAAATTCAATTTGAATCGATGTCTGTGACTCTTCAGCCTGAAAAGTGAAAAGGCTTGCCCTACGAACGGCGTGCGTCCGAACGGCGTGCCGCAGTGCGACACCTCTTTGGAGAGAAGTTTTACATGGCATGGTACTTCAGAAATGTTGCCAACATTAGGAAGGGAAAACCACCGCTGAAAATTTTTTCTGATGGTCTCGCTAGGATTCGAACCCAGCCGTTCAGCGTCATAGGCGGACATGCTAACCTCTGCGCTACGGTGGCCTCCAATATACCACAATATTATCCTTTTTTTATTATAACTCCACTATCATATCCATAGTTATATCCAAATATGGGTCGATTTGGATCTCATTTAGTTTATATGCCGAGAAACCTTTTAAAGTTCCAGTTTCAAATTTCCACGAAATCGGGTAATAATTGTACCTTTATATGGGTGTAAGACCCTTACTTGGCAGATCGGTCTATATGCCAGCTAAAT
>NC_081553.1:183636865-183653054 GCF_963082655.1 Stomoxys calcitrans
AATGTTGTAATTCCATAAGTCTTCTCTCTGCTTTGCCATGTAGTGATGCTGGTTTTCTTCCTCTTCTTCTTCTTCTTCTTCTTCGTTTGCTTGTGATTTAAAGTTTTAAAACAAATAAAAAGGGATTTATATGGAAGAACAGCAATGACAGCAATTTTCTGGTCCTTGCCCTGGAGTGTGTTTTGCACTTTTAATGGATATTTCATGTTAAACAACTTTAAGGAATATTAAAAAATAATGTTAAGTGGTTGTTTTTTTGGAAATTTCTTCAGGCATTTTAATTGTTCGTAGACTACGTGCATGCGGTGGCTATGTAAATGCATATGCGTATGTGTGTGTGTGTGTGATATGTTCCAAAGAACACCAGCACACTTGCAAGTGGGTTTACACATAAACATATTTTCATATTAGATAGCTCCTATTATTATTATTTTTGCCATGGAAATCATTAAAATATCATGATTTCCCTTTCCCTTTTAATGTTTTTTTTTTTGGATGGCTACGTAGAATGTTTAATTAAACAGTTAATGGTGCGGTAATAGTGTCATTAGTTTAATTATATGGAAATGGTGTGTGAAAAAATTGAGACCATTTCCAATGAAACAGAAATTTTAACTGGTAGTGGGAGATATTTTTCAATGTCGAATAAAGTCAACGTCTTCAGGGGGACGGACTAATAGACGGAGGCCACCGTAGCGCAGAGGTTAGCATGTCTGCCTATTACGCTGAACGCCTAAATTCCAAGCCTGGCGTGAACATTAGAACAAATTTTGGCAGCGGTGGTTGTCCCCTCGTAATGCTGGTGACATTGGTGAAGAACTATGCCATTGGAAGAAATGGTTAGGTAGCCATGTAAAAACTACTCCCCAAAGAGGTTTTGGACTGCGCCACACCGTACAAACTCGGTTATAAGTATGAGGCACCTTATCATTGAGCTTAAACTTGAATCGGACAGCACTCATTGATATGTGAGAAGATTGCCCCTGTTCCTTAATGGAATGTCATTGGGCAAATTTGCATTTTTGACTGACAGACGTAGGTACATGCTGTACATATACTTTGTACAGTCGATGTGTCTCAGACAATATAAAGGCTAAATGAATATTCCTCCGTTCTTCGGTGGAGGGTATAAAAACTCTACCACTGTTGTGGAGACCACTAATGTGTTCTCATCATATATGACCTGTTCGTCCTCAACTTGTTATTGTAAAGGTTCAATTCCTAGCCTTTCCGCAGTCCGTCCGCTTTAAAGAGAAAATTCGGTTCCTCTACACCTCAAAACAAGCGAGGAAATTAGAGCAGAGTCTAGAGAAGCATTTCTAGAGATTAAGAACGACGCCTTATGCATTAGACTCAGTTAGAAGAGTGTTGCTGATTGTTCCTTCAGTTTGGTTAGGTTAGGTTGAAAAGAAGGTGCAGATATTAATCCGCCCCATGCCACTATGGACATACACCTAAGCCAGCAATCGGCTTGCTGTGCGCTCCAAATGCTAAAAAAGTAACTTCAAAAAAGAAAATCTAACTACGAAATTCCGTGCTACTTACAAAATCTTTAATTATTTTCACTGCCATACCCCAAACTTGGCTCATGTCTGGTATTGTGTCCCAACCTAAATGCCGGTATCTGTTAGGCGCGAAAGCCGGGCAATGACATAGGAAATGCTTCAACGTCTCATCATCTTCCCTACATGCCCTACACATGCTATCACTTGCCGCACCGATTTTATATAAGTGAGCTCGTAGTCCTGTATGTCCCGTTATGATACCGAAAGCTATACAGACCTCCTTCTTATTTCTTTCCAGGTAATAGATTCGTCTTTTCGACATCTGGAAATCTCCATAGGATTTTCGCCGTCCTACCGACTGTTTCGCTGTTCCACAACGTTCGTCGCTCACGCCCTTAACTTGGACTACGTCGACCCGAAAGGCTTCCGGTTAACCAAGTTTATTGACGGCGGTTCTCTGGCCTTCACTGCCAAATCGTCTGTTTTCTCATTGCCAGTTACTCTGTTATGGCCCGACACCCAAACGATGCGGATCGTGCCATCCTCAGAGAAGGCGTTAATCTCCTTCTTACATTCCAAGACTGTTAGTGATCTTACCTCCTGGTTGTTCTTGCCCTTATGACCTGTTTACTGTCCGTAAAGATGTTAATAATCGACGACCTCGCGTTAGTACCACACCACCTAACACATTCCGTGATCGTCCGAATCTTCGCCTGCAGGACCGTATTATGGTCAGGTAGTCTAAATCAGATCTCATTCCCTGGGTTATCAATGTAGACCCCCTGGCCCACTCTGTCCTCCACCCATCTTTTGATCCAGCCGCGTAATATGATCTTCCAGATGGCAATACTAGGGTTCCGTCAATCCAAGACTGTAGCGGTGCGTCGCACTCGACCTCAAGGTTCATCTCAGGTATCCGATCGGAAACCTCTTCCCTTCCTTCCAGGTTTCCTACCGTCGCCTCGAATATACCGCGAAGGTATGAGCTGCTCCCATCCTAAATCAATTCTCCCATCGCTGCCTCGCACTTAACCTGTATGTCTATGCATCGGATATCTAGAAGAGTCTCCAGTGCCCTAGTGGATGTGGTCCTCATCGCTCCGCCTATGCCAAGAGAACATGTCCTCTGAACCTGTTGTATTATCCTTACGTTGCCCTTTTTCTCCATCGCAGTCCACCAAACCACTGAGGCGTAAGTAAGTTTTGATGTTATCACGCTCCTGTAGAGCCGATGGACTATCCTCGGATTCAGGCCCCATTTGGAACCTACGGCCTGTGTCCAACATCTGTGAGCCTTTTCGTTACGCTCTTGAATGTGACACTTCTAATTTAGTTTCTTGTCCAAGATCACATCTAAGTATTTGAGGTGGTACTTCAAATTGTCCTACCTTCGTCTTCCTTGTGAACAGACAGATTTCAGTCTTCTCTGGGTTGATATTGAGACCCCTAGGTCGAGGCCAGGTGTGTGCCATCTGCATGACCGGATCGGATCCTTACCCCTTAGAAGTATTATAACATCGGGTTCAAATTCCTTTTGTAAAGTCAGGACCTACGGCCCGTGTGTTTTAAAGCTGGTTACAGCGTTCATACAAGACAAACCAGTGTCTCCAGCTTTACTTCGGTGGATGAGAGTCAAGCCACAATCCGGATAAAAGGCAAAGTTTTCAACATTAGCCGACGAAAGACAAGGACGAGCAGACCAAGGATAATTTTTACGACTTACAGATCATGTGAATCGGGAACATTTTCGACCTACAGATCATGTGAATCGGGAACATTTTCCATGATACCATGGCATGTTCACCGACTTTAATAGGGTCGGCAACAAACCAGTTCACTACCGAGTGTTTTAAAGCTGGATACAGCGTTTATACAAGACAAACCAGTATCTCCAGGTTTACTTCGGTGGATGATAGGCTAGCTACAATCCGCATAAAAGGCAAAGTTTTCAACATTAGCCGACGAAGGACAAGGACGAGCAGACCAAGGATAATTTTTACGAGCGCCTACAGAGAAAATCCGACCGCTGTCCCCGCCCATGATATCAAAATATTTAGCCTCCGATAATGGGTTGAGGTTAATAGATTTCGCCGCGGCAAAAAAAAAATAGTAGCTAGCAGAATCCATTTTCAAAAATTCACAAAGCCACATGGTTGTCCCTAGATTAAGAAGAAAGGAACCAAATTGATCACGTAAAAGATGGAAGACATTCATTCAGCGAATGTATGATCGATCCGTTGAGCGAATATAGATTCGGATCATTATTTTGTGCGAAGAAAAGTCGATCTGACACAGCACGGAAGCTGGACAATGGTATACTCCACTCGACTGATTCAACTGCTTGATGAAAGCACTCTTTGTCCCGATGACATAACGGCGCAGTGGCAATCCATTGCCCACTCCATGGACAATGCCGCAAAGTCCGTACTTAAGCATCGAAAGCCTCCCCCAAGAAACCCTCGGTACGACCAGGAGTGCCAAAAAGCTACTGAAACCAAGAATGCGGCAAACAGAGAAACCCTGCAATCAATATTAACAGATGATGGAAAGGTTTCGGTAGAAAAGGAGAGAGGGAAAACGTCTATTCCGCAGAAAGAAAGTTGTGGGTGTGAGTGAATTGAGATGTACAGGAGTCAGAATGAAGTCCGAAAATTCTACCAAAGAATTAAACATCAAACCGATGGCTTTTGTGCAGGCACATCCTCCTGCAGAGACAAAGAAGGAAATCTGGTAACTGATGTCTGCATCAGTTACCAGATATGGAAAGAACACTTTTCCCAGCTGCTGGTATCCGATGATGGCCATGAGTAAACCGCAGAAGCATTCCATGATGATGGTATAAAATGTGAACCACCTAGTCAGAACGAGATCACTTAGCAGTAAATCGGCTGAAAAACAATAAGGCAGCAGGAGCTGATGGGTTACCCGCTGAACTATTTATGACTAGAGGCGACACGCTGATAAGGCATATGCATCAGCTTATCTGCACAATCTGGCTAGAAGAACGCATACCCAATGATTGGAACATCAGCATACTCTATCTCATACACAAGAAAGGGGACAAGATAGTATGTGCCAACTATAAAGGAATAAGTCTCCTCCCCATCGCATACAAGATACTATCGAGCATACTTTGTGTAAGATTATAGTTTAAAGTCAACGAAATAATTGGAACCTATCAATGCGACTTTAGAACTGGTAAATCCACCATAGACCAGATATTCATATTGTGCCAAATCCTGGAAAAGACCCAAAAAGGACATATCAACACCTAGCCGCCTTCGATAGCCCTATACGTTCAAAGGTATTTAAGGCTATATTTGAATTTGGTATCCCTATAAAACTGATTCGACTTTGCAGCATGATGCACAGTGGGATGGGGAAAAATAAGTGGAAATAAATCTGCAATTTTGTAACTGGTAGAGATATCTTCATGAAATTTTACATGGTTATAGCTGAGGTGCTATTCAGTTTATATGCGAAATTCCAGGAACCCAGTGATGGGCCTTCAAAGTTGGTCACCTCGGCCCAACAAAATTTTGTTCGAGCTGTCAAAAGCGCACTTATGGTCCGATGGTGAGTAATAAGCCACACCTATTCACATCCGCATCTCATATAATCTTCTCCAGCAGGATATTAAAAAGATCACACGGTAGGTTGCCTCCTTGTCTGAAACATCATTTGGTATTGAATGATTCGGAGCATAAATGAGCTTTTGACAGCCCGAACCAAATTTTATAGGGCCGAGGTGACCAACTTTGTGACAGTTGCTGATACAGTCTCCTCAGTTAAAAAAGGAAAGAACCTCTCCGAATCGTTCAATACCGAACGAGGTTTCAGACGGGGAGACAACCTATCGTGTGATCTTCTTAATATCCTGCTGGAGAAGATTTTATGAGATGCGGGTGTGAGTAGGTGTGGCTCATTACTCACCAGAGAACATATTCTTCAGAAGAGGCAATCGCAGCCTTTGAAAGTAACGAAAGAGAATCAATGAAAGTGGGTTTGGGAGTAAATAGAGATAAGACAAATTGGATGATATCAACTTCCACAAAGCCCTGTAAACCCGACCAGATGAAGAAAATGGCGAAAGTTGGGAACTACAATTTTGAGATGGTCTGACGCTTTATCTACCTCGGCATCGCCGTAACCGAAACTAATGACAACAGTTTTGAGATTAAGCGAAGAATAATACTGGCAAACAGAGGCTACTTTGGACTAAGTAAGAAACTAGGCCACCTCTCGACACACGAAGATTACACTATACAAGACACTGATAGTACCCGTGCTCTTATAGGGTTCTGAAATATGGGTACTCTGTGAAAGCAGATGAGGCAGTACTTGTAGTGTTTGAGAGAAAGATTCTTCGTAAAATATATGGACCAGTTTGCGTTAATGGAGAATATAGGTGTTACATGAACCACGAGCTGTATGACAACGATAGTATAGTTGAACGCATCAAAATACAACGTTTGCTAGGTCATGCTGGAAGAATAGATAAAGAAGCTCCAGCAATGAAGTATTTTTGAAGGCGACCAAAAAAAAAAAAAACGCCAAAGGGGAAGACCAATATTCCGATGGAGTGTCCAAGTGGAGAGCGACATCTTTGAACTGGGTATCAGAAATTGCAGATAAAGCACAAAAGATCGAGGCGCTTGGGCATCTGTTATATATTCTACGCTCGAGGAATAAATTTTCTGTAATGGCCAATGAAAGTAAAATTAAAGTAGAGGCAAAAGTTGTTTCGCTTGATTGGTGGAGTAGTAGATGTTATTTTGCTGAAAAAAAAATCAGAAACAAGAAATTATAGCGATAAGCGCCATCATCTGGACAACAGACGGAGAGGGGACAACAAGAGTCGAGTCAGAGAGTGGCCATTGTGAACATTGCGAAAGTTTGGGAGCAAAAACAGCTGAGCCCACTGAGAACAGCTCGACTACAAACTAGGCAAATTGATGCCTTCGGGTAGATAGAACAGCCACAACCAAATGATTCTTTACGAACACGAGAGGCCAACGGATTTAAGGAGTCAGCCGGTTCATATATTGGGTCCTTCTAGCCAGGGCTAAAACACTGCTTTATGTCGATGACCGAACTGCCTGTTCACACAATGACCGCAACAGAGATTCCGACAGAAGGAATGGAATCGCAGCTGCTGAAGATGCTGGCAACACAATAACTGCCGCATAAATACCGACTGAAGGAATGGACTCGCATCTGCTGAAGATGCTGGCAAAGCGGAACGACGTTCTCTGCGCACAAAGGTGCACAACCCTGTTCTGAGAGCGTCGATCATGAGCATTGGTGTGAAAGTACGATTCATCACAATACTCATGGCCTAGTGATTAAACTACTAAGTCTTCTTTAAAATCCCCAAAATCATTACTCAAAATCATAATTTTGTTAGTAGGGTAATTCATTTCAACTATCGTAGATATTTTTCATTTTAGCGATTAACTTGTTTGACTTGCCAGAGATAATCACCTGCTTACTTCAAAAATATAATAAATCAACTTGTTACTACATTGTTGCTCTATGTTAAACCCCTTCTTGTGTTTCTTTATACCCATTACAACTGCTAGTAGAATATTGTTGAACAGTCTCTTGAAGGTAAGAGACTAGTGCATGGTTACTTACACCTGAATATTAGTTGAATAGCGTTCTCTGTGAAATATGACTTTAATTTAAGCTACAATACAATTGTTTTTGTTATTGTTCCTTCTGGTTTCTTTGGGTGAAACGTAAAGCAATTTTTCACCGAGTACTTAATTGTCTCAACTGCAATTTGGAGTTGCGAGCAAATTTATCATAGAGTTATGCTGGTTATTAATTGTTAAATTTTTGTTGTTGGTGGCTTAATGACAGAGTGATAAAAACAAAGAGTGTTAAAAAAAAGTTGGGCTTTCGAAGGGTATTCAAAACCGGTTATTGGTTAGAGGTTTTAGTGGCAGTCTGAAATCAGACCCATTTGGAGAGGCTCAAGGACCAGATTATCAACCCATCACTGGCAGAGGGCTCGATAAGGAAGATTTTGGCCAGAGATACTGAGCAAGGAGGGGTTTATCGCCTATTCTAGAATTCTGAAGTTTTTCCAGAAGTAGAGGGTGAAGGTCGTTGCCTAGGTGGATAATGTCGTAATCATAATGGGAGGCCGTTTCCTCTCTACTGTTACGAGCCTCAGTCAAGCGACGTTGAAGAAGCTGTCTGAATGGGGGAGGGCCAAAGAGCTTGACCTAAGCCCCTGAAAGACTAAACAGGTACTTTTCACAAGAGGAGGAGAACACCCTGCTTTTAGGGAACCTGTCTTAGAAAGGGTACAGCTGCAGCTCTCTCCGGAGGCCAAGTACTTGAGCATGATTCTTGACCAGAAACTAAGCTGTAGACGGAAAGTAGAGGAAATGTCAAAAGTGGGACCGGATGCGTTCTACTCATGTCTGCAACTCGATAGGAAAACCAGTAAGGAAAGGTAAATGTCGGGCAGAGCCGACTATATAATACCCTACACCACCGATTATACGTAATACTTTTACTAGATAGCACTTATATCCCAATGTAGACAGGTTTTAATTTTGCATACCTATTGAAATATCTAATAGTACCTTATACGAGTTTCTTACGTTGGTACGAAAATTGTGACTTCTACAGCCTTTAAAGTCGAAATGCATAAGAGATATATAGGGGAGTTTTATCTAAATTGATTTTAATAAAATTTTAGGCACGTATTGGGATGTCAATTAAATCATCTCATGAACAATTTTGTAGAGATCGGACCAAAATTGTGGCTTCTATAGCCTTAAAAGGCCATATCGGATGTAAAAGATATATATGGGAGCTATATCTAAATTTGAACCGATTCTTTTGGAATTTTGCACACATATTGGGATGTCACAAAAACCACTTCGTGCCAAATTTTGTAAAGATCGGATCAAAATTGTGCCTTCTACAGCCTTAATAGGTCAAATCGGACGAAAGTTATATATGGGAGCTATATTTAAATCTAAACCGATTTAGATGAAATTTTGCACACATATTGGGACGTCACAAAAACCACTTCGTGTCAAATTTTGTAAAGATCGGATCAAAATTGTGCCTTCTGCAGCCTTAATAGGTCAAATCGGACTAAAGTTACATATGGGAGCTATATCTAAATCTGAACCGATTTAAATGAAATTTTGCACACATATTAAGACGTCACAAAAAGCACTTCGTGCCAAATTTTGTAAAGATCGGATCGAAATTGTGCCTTCTACAACCTTAATAGGTCAAATCGGATGAAAGATATATATGGGAGCTATATCTAAATCTGATCCGATTTAGAAGAAATTTTGCACACATATTGGGATGTCACAAAAAGCACTTCGTGCCAAATTTGGTAGAGGTCGCACCAAAATTGTGGCTCCTACAGCCTTAATAGGTCAAATCGGACGAAAGTTATATATGGGAGCTATATCTAAATCTGAACCGATTTAGATGAAATTTTGCGCACATATTGGGACGTAACAAAAAGCACTTCGTGCCAAATTTTGTAGAGATCGCACCAAAATCGTGCCTGCTACAGCAATAAAAGACCATATCGGACGAAAGTTATATATGGGAGCTATATCGAAATCTGAACCGATGTAGATGAAATTTTGCACACATATTGGGACGTCACAAAAAGCACTTCGTGCCAAATTTGGTAGAGATCGCACCAAAACTGTGGCTCCTACAGCTTTAAAAGGGCATATCGGACGAAAGTTATATATGGGAGTTATATCAAAATCTGGACCGATTTTTTTCAAAATCAATGGCGTTCGTCCTTGGACCAAAAAAGACACTTATGCAAAATTTTGTAAAAATCAAACAACAAATGCGATCTGTACCTTGATTACAAGAATACATAGATAGACAGACAGACGGACAGCGCTAAATCGAATCAGGAAGGGATTCTAAGCCGATCCGTATACTTTTCGATGGGTTTAGCTCTTCTCCTTCTTAGCGTTGCAAACAAATGCACAAATCTATAATACCCTGTACCACAGTAGTGGTGTAGGGTATAAAGACTAGATCCTAAGTCAGGCTACGGTGCGCTTGGCATAAACCCCTGATAGACTAAGAAGGAACTTTTCACCAGAGGAGGAAAACATACGGCTTTCAAGGAACCTGTCATAGATGGGGGGTAGAGCTACAACTCTCTCTGGAGGCCAAGTACTTGAGCTTGATTCTTAACCAGAAACTAAGCTGGAGAAGGAAAGTAAAAGAAATATCAAAATGCGCTCTACTCATGTCTGCAACTCGATAGGAAAAAAAGACGAGATCCTAAGGCCGGGTATAATGGCCGATTCTCAACTATGCATAAATGGTGTGGCGTAGGGCCTAGTGCTATCCACAGAAAGAGTCAAAGAGGGACTAAATGCACTTTGCTCCTCTCGCAACTCGATAGGAAGGAGTTGGGGGCTTATGCCGGGGACGCTGCATTGGATATTTACGGTGGTTGTTCGATCGATTTTCACAGATGGATTTTTGGTGTACCACAGAGCACTGTGCCCTTCGCAGGAAACGTCCAGGGAACTGGGGCAATGTTGATTTCTAGAACATGGAGGATTGCCCCGAGAGAGGCGCGAAATACCATTATCGATCCAAGAGCTTTACTCCTGTATGTTGGGTTTCCACTCCGTCTGATCATCTAAACATCTACACCACTTTCATAAGGCCGAAAATGGAGTACAACTCACATGTATGGGCTGGAGCTTCAAAATCATCCCTGGAGCTACTGGACCGTGTACAGAGGAGAGCGATGGCGTTGATTGGGGACAGTGGGGTATCCAACTCTATTGCCTCCCTTCATCATCGTCGCAATGTGAGTTGTTTGGCGCTGTTCCTCATTTCCTCTCGCCTACGCAATGCACTGCATTCATAGGGAACATCCCCTGCGTGTTGGCAGACAGAAGGAGTCAGTCAAGACTGAAGGAGTCAGGTACATGGCGCTTTGTAAACTTTGTAAATTTGTCTGGTCAGCTGGGGGATGGAGATACAACGAGGCGGCATTTAATATGGTAAGGCGCGACTTACCATTGGAGTCTTTTATCAGCAAGGGCTGAGTCTTTGCATCATGATTTTTTCACTACTTATTAAGGGTGATTTTTTAGCTGTTATCTTTTCGTTTCATATTTTGTTTCACATTCAAACATCTTCGGTTTGGTCTGTAATTTAACCATGAATCGTCTTACAAACGAACAACGCTTGCAAATCATTGAATGTTATCATCAAAATGCGTGTTCTGTTTAAAAAGTTCATCGCGCACTTCATCCATTTTACGACGAAGCTCATTTTTGGCTCAATAGGTACGTAAACAAGCAGAATTGTTGATTTTGGAGTGTAGATCAGCAAGAGCTACCAATGCATCCAGAAAGAGTCATAGTTTGGTGCGGTTTATGGGCTGGTGGCATCATTGGAGCGTACTTCTTCAAAGAAGATGCGAAACGTAATGTAACTGTGAATGGTGAGCGTTACCGTGCGATGATATTCAACTTTTTTTGCACAAAAATGCAAAATGTGGCAAAAAACCACATTTTGGTGCGGTTTATGGGCTGGTGGCATCATTGGACCGTACTTCTTCAGAGATAATGCGAATCATAATGTAATTGTAAATGGTGAGCGCTATCGTGAGATTATATCCAACTATATTTGCCCAAAACTACATGAGCTTGAGTTGAAGGACATGTGGTTTCAACAAGACGGTGCCACACAGCACGCGTAAGGCGAGTTCGATGAACATTTTATTTCACGGCCAGTTTGCCTCCTAGATCGTGCGATTTATCGCCTTTGTATAGTTTGTATAGTTTGTTGTATTCTATCTTTCGTCTGCTCGATTCTGTTGAGTGTCCAGATCCAGGAACTCTGCGACTAAGATGGGGTGTGTCCAGAGGGATCTGGGTCTGAGTCAAGTGGGCCTGACTGGGCAGTTAAACAGGTGACGTGTTTCGTGTGGTCCCTGGTCACAATCGAAATATACATCTTGCACGTCGGCTTCAAGTCTTTCTCTTTAGGAGTTGAGGCGGCTGTATCTGCCGGAACGTAATTGAGGCAGAACCACTCTGGTTTGCCGGGGGAGGTCAGGTGCAATGAGAGGCGGTCGTTCTCCAAGGACCACATTCACCCGGTAGCTATTCACCGCATCTGCTACTGTGTCTGCATGAATATTGTCTAGACCCTCTTGATATGCCGCTTGATCCGGAGGATCTTGTAGTGTTGAACCTCACGTTCTAGATCATGTAGATCTAACTTAAGGCTTCTGGGTGGTGGATATCTATCCACAAGATGATGACTTAGATGGTCTCTGCGATAACAGCCCAAAAGGCATTACTTAGACAGCATGTAGTTGTGGTAGAATCTGGTAGAATCTTTGTCTGTTGATGAAGGTGGTCCACATGAGAACTGAGGAGCCAGCCCGTCGCAGTTCGGAGGGCATCATTCTGACATATCTGAATATTATTCCAATGCGTGTCACAGAGCTGACGAGACCTCACTGGCGCTGCATAACTTACCACAGACCGGCCATATGCTTTCTACGTTGCCAACAATGTTTCTTTGTCTGCACCCCAAGTGATGCCGGCAAGTGACTTAAGGACCTTGTTTCTATTTTTGACTTTGGCCGACCGTGTCGAATGCCTTCGATAGGTCCAGACCGACGAGGACCATTCTATCACATGGCCTGGGCTGATTGAAGCCATGGCAAATGTGTGCGGTGGTAGCAAGCAAAGCAGTTGTTGTGTAAATTTTGCTCATGAACATTGCTCCAAGAAACTGGGGCAAACAGTAGGCCACTGTAGCACAGAGATTAGCATGTCCGTCTATGACGCTGAACGCCTGGGTTCGAATCCTGGCTAGATCAACAGAAAAAATTTCAGCGGTGGTTTTCTCCTCCTAATGCTGGCAACATTTGTGAGTTACCATGCCATGTAAAAACTTCTCACCAAAGAGGTGTTGCACTGCGGCACGCCTTTCGGACTCGACTATAAAAAGGAGGCCCCTTATCATTGAGCTTAAACTTGAATCGGACTGCACTGCATTGATATGTGAGAAGTTTGCCCCTGTTTCCCTGTTATGCTGTGCAGTCTTCGAAATCCATGCTGATGCTGGGAGAATGGAAATTCTCCTATGAGGCTCGGGAGGAATAATGCCTCAAGCTTTTTTGATACTGGCGAGAGAGGGGAGAACGGTCTGTACGACTCCCCTAAACTCGGATCCTTTACGTGCTTCAGTAGAGGTATCACTCTGTCCATTTTCCAGACATCGGGAACTATAAGAGTATTCAAAGACTGGTTGAGAACGGTAGCAAGGTATTCAACTCTAGGTAAATCCAGATTCTTCAACATCAGTGTAGAGATTCTGTCGGGGCTTAACGTCTTGGATGATTTGGCGCCACGGATGACATTGGTAACCTCGCCCACGGTAAATTGTGATAGCTTTCCTTCGGCTCTGGGATCAGGTCTCTAAGTGAAGCGGT
This sequence comes from Stomoxys calcitrans, assembly GCF_963082655.1. NCBI lineage: Eukaryota > Metazoa > Arthropoda > Insecta > Diptera > Muscidae > Stomoxys > Stomoxys calcitrans. The sequence continues at coordinate 183,649,859 of NC_081553.1, forward strand.
TATTAATCGAGGTTGGCAGTAGTCTTACCACACCTTAAATCCTCATATATTCCCAAAAAGTGATCAACGACCAGATTTATCAACAGTTACTAAACCTTGGAGAGGGGCCACCTTCGCAGATCATGAGCTCAAAGTGCATAGGAGGCATTCTGATTTCAATGATTGCATCCACAGGATATGGATATATAAGGGAGCTCATTGAAAACACTTCCTCCTTTCTGAAGGTGAGAGCAAAGCTTGGCTTGGCGAAGAAGAGCCAAATCCCCCAGCTCACAAAGATGATAGTCTATTTCAAGGAATGGGCCAGTAAGTTCAACCAATACTGTGGGTCTTCCACAAATAAAATCAAGACCTGATCGCTATAGAATTGAAGTTCTGCCACAGGGGGGTATAAGCATGGGGGATCCCACTTTGTGCTAAGTCTGGATTAAGTCTCTATAACCAATTTGGCCTAGACCAAAGGCAGCTCTTCTTCAAAATTGGCTAGACCAGAATCAGCCTAGTCCCCAGTCAACGGACATCATTAGGCAGGCGAACCCACAACATCACCGACTTCCAAAAAGCCTGTCTACTGGAGGACATACTTCGCCAATTTATATGTCCAGTCAAATTTAAGCGAAATATGACTGGCTTCCACAACTCGGTCAAGGAAAGCAAAACCGGTTTGATCACATCTTTAAATGTTGCCTCTACCACCTCAGCTACTAGCTCACATTTTGCCACAGTTTGGGCAGAAGAAAATGAAATCCTCCATTACTTAACTTACGGAAAACATGTGTGCAGGTTTCACTTTAATCTTTTCGATTTGAATGGGAAAAATTCTCGTTAGTTAATGTTGTTTTTTCCCTTACCAGCAAAGTGTTTCCTTTGTTGTTTTTGTTTGAAGGTCTGAGCAATGGAGGAAGTTCCCCGCTGCTGTGGGTGGCGCTGCTACAGCACTGAAGGTGTTATTTCCGGTGCATAAGAGTCTTTTCGTTTCGTTTCGTTTCGTTTCGCTTTTTTTTTTTCATTTTGCCAATGCTGCAATTTTTGTGCAATTGTGGTGGAGTGCTATATTCCCCATCTACAACTAAAGTGTGTGTGAACAGAGTGGTGAAGACTACAAGGTAGAGAGTGTGAGGAAGAGAGAGTGAGAGGAGACCACAACGAGTTAGTGATGGGTGGTGAGTGGCAGCAACCATATTCGTAGGTAGTTTAATAATGGTTATGCTTGAGCATAAAGTACCAAACATTTATACTCTTCAATTGTTGTTGTTGTTATGGCCCAAGAGTGTTGTACTTGGCATGGTGTTAGAGTGAGCAGAGGCAAAACAAAAACAAAAACAAAAAAAAAAAAACCTAAAGCAGGCAAAGTGTTGCTGTTGCCGTTGTGCCTCTATGTTGAGGTAAAGAGTGCAATTTTTTGTGTAAACTGAATTTACCACAAACATACGCATAGAATTGCATTGCACTCCCCTTGCCGCCGGGGTCCACCACTTGTACTTGTTTTGAGGTTTCAACATGAAATTCCTAAAGTACGCACACACCCAGACACCATCTATACATACTCGCCTAACCAAAATGTTTCATTTATACCCAAAAGTAGTTGCCCACACTATAGTTGCCATTGAGGTGTGTTGAGGTGAGACATGGGTGTAGCATTTGCTTGAAAGCCGAAAAATTTTTGATATAAAATGAAAAACTTCTGTGTGTGTGTGTGTATGGCCATAGTTGGTTTCAATTTAACTAAAGTAAGATTTAGGTTGATTTTACGCTTCGCAAAGGCCATCAACGGCAGAGAGGTAGTTAGTGGGCTCCAGTAATATGTATGAAATTATGGCATAAAGGTGCATTGATTTCAATGAAGTCAACTCTTTACTAAATATACCCTCCACCATAAGATGGGGGGTATACTAATTTCGTCATTCTGTTTGTAACTACTCGAAATATTCGTCTGAGACCCCATAAAGTATATATATTCTTGATCGTCGTGACATTTTATGTCGACTTAGCCATGTCCGTCCGTCCGTCCGTCTGTCTGTCGAAAGCACGTTTACTTCCGAAGGAGTAAAGCTAGCCGCTTGAAATTTTGCACAAATACTTCTTATTAGTGTAGATCGCTTGGTATTGTAAATGGGCCATATCGGTCCATGTTTTGATATAGCTGCCATATAAACCGATCTTGGGTCTTGACTTCTTGAGCCTCTAGAGTGCGCAATTCTTATCCGATTGGAATGAAATTTTGCACGACGTGTTTTGTTATGATATCCAACAACTGTGTCAAGTGTAGTTCAAAGCGGTCCATAACCTGATATAGCTGCTATATAAACCGATCTTGGGTCTTGACTTCTTGAGCCTCTAGCGTGCGCAATTCTTATCCGATTGGAATGAAATTTTGCACGACGTGTTTTGTTATGATATCCAACAACTGTGCCAAGTATGGTTCAAATCGGTCCATAACCTGATATAGCTGCCATATAAACCGATTTTGGGTCTTGACTTCATGAGCCTTTAGAGTGCGCAATTCTTATCCGATTGAAATGAAATTTTGCACGACGTGTTTTGTTATTATATCCAACAACTGTGCCAAGTATGGTTCAAATCGGTCCATAACCTGATATAGCTGCCATATAAACCGATCTTGGGTCTTGACTTCTTGAGCCTCTAGAGGGCGCAATTCTTATCCGAATGGAATGAAATTTTGCACGACGTGTTTTGTTATGATACCCAACAACTGTGCCAAGTATGGTTTGAATCGGTCTATAACCTGATATAGCTGCCATATAAACCGATCTTGGGTCTTGACTTCATGAGCCTTTAGAGTGCGCAATTCTTATCCGATTGAAATGAAATTTTGCACGACGTGTTTTGTTATTATATCCAACAACTGTGCCAAGTATGGTTCAAATCGGTCCATAACCTGATATAGCTGCCATATAAACCGATCTTGGGTCTTGACTTCTTGAGCCTCTAGAGGGCGCAATTCTTATCCGAATGGAATGGAATTTCGCACGACGTATTTTTTTATGATACCCAACAACTGTGCCAAGTATGGTTTGAATCGGTCCATAACCTGATATAGCTGCCATATAAACCGATCTTGGGTCTTGACTTCTTGAGCCTCTAGAGGGCATAATTCTTATCCGATTTGAATTTTTGCACCAAGTATTTCGTTATGATATAAAACAACTGTGCCAAGTATGGTTCAAATCGGTCC
>NC_081553.1:183653254-183694865 GCF_963082655.1 Stomoxys calcitrans
GTCCACATCCTTGATGAAGACCGTCGCCTTTGTGAGCTGTGGGGAATTCCATCTTTCTCACAAGATCGTGCCTTGCATCCAGTATCCAGAGACTGTGGATACTTCCAAAGAGCTTTTTGACGGCATCAATACAATACGCTGACGCAAAGTGCTGTGTTAAGATGTCCCCTCTATACTCGCAGCTCATAATCCGTATGAGTGGACCCCCTGGTCTTCCTAGAGTACATGAAAGCGGGGTGCTCTTCTTCAGCGTCTTGGCAGTGTATACGCTGACGCAAAGCGCAGCGTTAAGGTGTCCCCTTTATACTCGCAGCTCATAACTCGTATGGGTGGACCCCCTTCAGAGATCAACACATGTTCGATAACCCGATCGCTTACCAAATGCCTCAACTGAGGCCGAAGATCTGGTGGAATCCTACCGGATGCACAGTCGATATCGTTGACTGCATAAGTCATCTCATCTCGGTTGTGCTTTCTTGCCAATCCGGCATAAGAGGGCGGCTCCTTACCTTTCTCAGCGACCATCTTCCCCTTACGTGATGGCTGTGGCATCCTTTTGGGAGTCACAGTCCTCCAAGAAGACTCAGGGACCGTGCGCGCTTCCTTTGTTGCTGTTCCGACTTTGTCTCCCTCCGCAGGACACTGTCTGGAGTCTCCATTGCTGGGGGGTTGGCTTGGTCTTCCTAGAGTACATGAAAGCGGGGAGCTCTTCTTCAGCGTCTTTGCAGTGTATACGCTGAAGCAAAGGGCAGCGTTAAGATGTAACCCCTTATATTCGCAGCTCATAATTCGTATGGATGGACCCCCTTCGCCGACCTGGGACCGACGATTTGGTGTAATCCTACCGGATGCACAGTCGATATCGATGACTGCATAAGTCATCTCATCTCGGTTGTGATTCCTTGCCACTCCGGTGAAGAGAGCTGTTCCTTACCTTTCTCAGCGACCATCTTACGCTAACGTGATGGCTGCGGCATTCTTTTGGAAGTCACAGTCCTCTATGGAGACTCATGGGCCGAGCGCGCTTCCTTCGTTGCTGTTCCGACTTTGTTCCGGAGGGGCTGGCTTGGACTTCCCACAGTACTTGAAAGCGGGGAGCTCTTTTTATACCCACCACCGAAACATGGGGGTATATTCATTTTGTCATTCTGTATGCAACACATCCAAATCCCATCTGGTGGGACAGTGAGTTGGGTGAAGCCACTCGACATCCTTCTTCAATTTGGCCCAGATCGGTCCAGATTTGGATATAGCTGCCATATAGACCGATCCGCCGATAAAGGGTCTTAGTCCCCTTAAAGGTGCATTTATAATCCGATTTTGCAAAAATTTGGTACAGTGAGTTGTGTTAGGCCTTTCGACATCCTTCTTCAATTTGGCCCAGATCGGTCCAGATTTTAATATAGCTGCCATATAGACCGATCTCTCGATTAAGGTTTTGGGCCCATAAATGGCGCATTTATAGTCCGATGTCGCCGAAATTTGGGACAGTGAGTTGTGTTAGGCCCTTCAACATTTTTATTCAATTTGGCTCAGATCGGTCCAGATTTGGATATAGCTGCGATATAGACCGATATCTCGATTTAAAGTCTTGGCCTCATAAAAGACGAATTTATTGTCCGATGTCGCCGAAATTTGGGGCATTGAGTTTAGTTAAGCCCTTCGACATATTTCTGCAATTTGGTACAGGTCGGTAAAGATTTGGATATAGCTGCTATATAGACCGATCTCTCGATTTAAGGTTTTGGGCCCATAAAAGGCGCATTTATTGTTCGATGTCGGCTAAATTTGGAACATTGAGTAAGGTTAAGCCCCTCGAAATACTTTTGCAATATGGCACAGATCGGTCCAGATTTGGATATAGCTCCCATATAGACCGATCTCTCGATTTAAGGTTTTGGGCCCATAAAAGGCGCATTTATTGTCCGATGTCGCCGATATTTGGGACAGTGAGTTAAATTAAGCCCCTCGACATATTTCTGAAATATGGCACAGATCGGTCCAGATTTGGATATAGCTGCCATATAGATCGATCTCTCGATTTAGGGTCTTAGGCCCATAAAAGGCGTATTTATAATCCGATTATCACAAATTTTGGGACAGTGAGTTGTGTTAGGCCTTTCGACATCCTTCTTCAATTTGGCCCAGATCGGTGCAGATCTGGATATAGCTGCCATATAGACCGATATCTCAATTTAAAGTCTATGCCCCATAAAAGACGAATTTATTGTCCGATGTCGCCGAAATTTGGGGCTTTGAGTTTAGTTAAGCCCTTCGACATATTTCTGCAATTTGGTACAGGTCGGTCAAGATTTGGATATAGCTGCCATATAGACCGTTCTCTCGATTTAAGGCTTTGGGCCCATAAAAGGCGCATTTGTTGTCTGATGTCGACGAAATTTGGAACATTGAGTTAGGTTAACCCCCTCGAAATACTTTTGCAATATGGCACAGATTGGTCCAGATTTGGATATAGCTGCCATTTAGACCGATCTCTCGATTTAAAGCTTTGGGCCCATAAAAGGCGCATTTGTTGTCTGATGTCGACGAAATTTGGAACATTGAGTTAGGTTAACCCCCTCGAAATACTTTTGCAATATGGCACAGATCGATCAAGATTTGTATATAGCAGCCATATAGACCGATCTCTCGATTTGAGGTTTTGGGCCCATAAAAGGCGCATTTATAATCCGATGTCGTCGAAATTTGGGACATTGAGTTGAGTTCAGTCCCTCGACATCTTTCTGCAATATGGCACAGATCGGTCAAGATTTGGATATAGCTGCCATATCTCTTGAGTTAAGGTTTTGGGCCCATAAAAGGCGCATTTATTGCCCGATGTCGCCGAAATTTGAGAAATTGAGTTGTGTTAGGCCCCTCGACATTCTTCTTCAATTTGGCTCAGTTGTTTACATATCTACCCGAGGTCGTGGGTATCCAAAGTTCGGCCCGGCTGAACTTAACGCCTTTTCACTTGTTCTTCTTCAGCATCTTGACAGTGTTATGCTCTTTGGGAGATCTAATTCTCTTTCCAGTTTCCGTAGAAATGCCTGGAATGTCAGTTCTATCCCTTCTAGCATCCTGCGATTTCGCCCGATTATGTTGCAGGTACTCACTCCTCTGTCTCCTTCGTCGTGCACCGGATCGTTGTCTAGGTCTGTGTGTGACCATAGTAAAACCATCGCTCACTTCTGCTGTCATTCCGCTATTCTCATATCTCGATTCGATTGCAATGACTGTTTTGTTGACACTGTTGCTGTCTGAATCTGATTCGGAATTAAGACCTTTACTTAAAGACTGTCTCTTCCTCATTTATTCGACTGACGACTGGTTGTGCGCTTGAAGCCTTACTCTCGACTACAGGTGCCAAGGCACCCACACCTACAGGAGGGGAGGACAACATGCTATGGTCTAATGCCACTACCGCAGCTGTTGGGTCTTTGGAGTCCATTTTATGCCTACTTCTGAAAGGTTTAAAGTTTTTCGTCATGGGTACCCATGGGAGCGAAATAAAACCACGTCTGCTCCTCACAACGGTTACTTAAAATAACTTGCCGATACTTAGTGCTGATATGCTTAGTCCACAAATTATTCCACCATATGCCAACTCATATTTCTGGAAAATAAAAGCTTTAACTCATTTGGCCATCATAAGGAACTTTAGACACTTTTTGCTCTATCTTCTTATTTCTATTCCCTTTTGGATGCTATTAGCAAGATAATCTTAAATAAAAACACATTAAAAAAGATTGTCCTTGCGATACAACTTCTTAGCCCAATAATTATCTCTAAGTTTAATTTAACTTTGATACCTCAATAGTTTATCAAAGGCGAACAATATTAGCTCAAGAAATAATGGCACAACACAATCAAATGGTGATTATGCACTCAAACCCAAATCACACCAAAAAGTCAAATTGGTTAAAAGTTGCTCCAGGCCTGATTTAAGCCAATAAGAACAAAAGATGTTGATAACTTTACCTAAAACTTAATAGAAATGTTCTAAAAACCTGTTGTCTAGGCCACAGAGAAAGAGAAAAAGAGACAGAAGATATTGACTGCTTGTGTGCCAATTGTTTGGTTATGGTTGGTCTGCAATTTAATGTGGCATTGTTGGCCATGCTGTTGCTTTAAAATTTGTTGTTTGTTTGCCCCATAAAACCTCATGCATGCCAACACAAAAATAAATCTCCCCCTCTCTCTCTCACACAACCATGTTCTCTTTGTGTATTCTAGCATAAGGACATCATGTAAACATGTATAAATCTCTACAGGTATAGTTTGTTGGTTTTCATATATGTTTGTGTGCATGTACACGTGTGTGTGAGTGTGTGTGTATTTTGTTTGTTTGTGTATTAAAGTTGTTGGTCGATGCGGTTGGTTCAATTCAGCAATAATTCCTGTACCAATTTGTAATCGCATTCCAATCAAAGTTTTATCTTAATGAAAACGATGGTAATCTTTTGAAATGCCATAAGTAAACAACTCGAACTATAACAGCAACAAATAAGAGAAGCAACAGCAGCAGCAAAAGCAGCAGGAGCATTTACAATAACCTCAACAAAGACCAGACCAACTTTATGTGAAAAAAAAAACTTTTAAAATGCATTGCTACGTGAGTGGCACTCCAGGACATGTGTGGCTAACAGAGTGTAAGAGAGAGAGAGAGCGCGCGAGAGTGGGAAATTCGTAATGTGGTTAAATGCAATGATTACCTATGTAAAAGTGTACCAATGTGTGTGAATGCTTGCTTCCTTTAATACACTCTCACATGTATAACCACAGAGCCAACATCATACACTCCAAGCTTTATATAAAATCCTTTACAGTCATAGAAGCCCCGCTGAAAAAGAAAGAGCAAGAAAAGACAAGCAAAGACCATATCCTGTGGCGACACAATGCCATTTAAGACAACGACAATTAAAAAAACCCAAAGTGAACCTCCGGACAACAATAAACCTCTGGTCCTCGTCCTCATCGTTGTCGTAGTCATTGTGAAAGTAGTAGCGACAACAATGACAACGACAACGACATTAACTACAGAGTCATCAGTGGCAAAGAGACATTGCTTGCCTTGCAAAAGGAAAGCGGAAACTCACACATAGTCCAAGGGCTCACACACACACGCAGCAGCCTACACCTGACCATATTGGTAGCGACATCAAGCTTAAGTGCTATGCTCGTACTTCTGATGTGATGCATTGTGTTCGTTAAAGTAGATGTAGTTAAAAATCCGTAATATTATACAATAAGCCTGGGACATAGAGTGTGCCTGCCTACAGGAGAATTCAAAGTCGAGAAAGACGAATTTTTAACAAATTTGCCGAATCTTATCAAGTCAAATTCTTTGCCCGGTATTTGTTTATAGGAAAACAAAGGATAATGGATAACAAGTAAAAGCGTGCTAAATTCTACCCGGCCGAATCTTATATACCCTCCATCATGGATCAAATTTGTCGAGTTCTTTTCCCGGTATCTCTGTTGTACAAACTTTCAGCTAAATCGAATAATAATGGCGCCATCTAGAGGCTCAAGAAATAAAATAGGGAGATCGGTTTATATGGGAGCTGTATTAGGCTATAGACCGATTTGGAACGCATTTGACACGTACGTTGGAGATTATGGGAGAAGCCGTTGTTTAAAATTTCAGCCAAATCGGATGCTAATGGCGCCCTCTAGAGGCTCAAGAAGTCAAAATCCCAGATCGGTTTGTATGACAGCTATATAAGGTTATGGACCGATTTGAACCATACTTAGTACAGTTGTTGGAAGTCATAACAAAACATGTCATGCCAAATTTCAGCCAAATCGGATAGGAATTGCGCCCTCTAGAGTCTCAAGAAATGAAATAGGGAGTCAAGATCCCAGGTCGGTTCAATTGACAGCTATATAAGGTAATGGACCGATTTGAACCATACTTAGTATGGTTGTTGGAAGTCATAACAAAACATGTCATGCCAAATTTCAGCCAAATCGGATAGGAATTGCGCCCTCTAGTGGCTCAAGAAGTAAAATAGGGAAATCGGTTTATATGGGAGCTGTATCAGGCTATAGACCGATTCGGACCGCGTATAACACGTACGTTGGAGATTATGGGAGAAGCCGTTGTTTAAAATTTCAGTCTAATTGGATAGTAATTACGCTCTCTAGAGGCTCAAGAAGTCAAGACCCAAGATCGGTTTATATGGCAGCTATATCAGGTTATGGACCGATTTGAACTATACTTGGCACAGTTGTTGGATATAATAACAAAACTCGTCGTGCGAAATTCCATTCCAATCGGATAAGAATTGCGCCCTCTAGAGGCTCAAGAAGTCAAGACCCAAGATCGGTTTATATGACAGCTATATAGGGTTATGGACCGATTTAAACCATACTTGGCACAGTTGTTGGATATCGTAACGAAACACGTCGTGCAAAATTTCATTCCAATCGGATAAGAATTGCGCACTCTAGAGGCTCAAGAAGTCAAGACCCCAGATCGGTTTATATGGCAGCTATATCAGGTTATGAACCGATTTGATCCATACTTGGCACAGTTGTTGGATATCATAACAAAACACGTCGTGCAAAATTTCATCCCAATCGGATAAGAATTACGCACTCTAGAGGCTCAAGAACTCAAGACCCAAGAACGGTTTATATGGCAGCTATATAAGGTTATGGACCGATTTAAACCATACTTGGCACAGTTGTTGGATATCATAACGAAACACGTCGTGCAAAATTTCATTCCAATCGGATAAGAATTGCGCACGCTAGAGGCTCAAGAAGTCAAGACCCAAGATCGGTTTATATGGCAGCTATATCAAAACATGGACCGATATGGCCCATTTACAATACCAACCGACCTACACTAATAAGAAGTATTTGTTGAAAACTTCAAGCGGCTAGCTTTACTCCTTCGGAAGTTAGCGTGCTTTCGACAGACAGACGGACGGACGGACGGACATGGCTAGATCGACATAAAATTTCACGACGATATATATACTTTATGGGGTCTCAGACGAATATTTCGAGTAGTTACAATCAGAATGACCATCTTATGGTGGAGGGTATAAAAAGGATAATGGATAAAAATTGCCTGCTATTGGTGCTATATCAGGTTATGGACCGCTAACATACCATGCTTGGTTTGTATGTTGGAGACCATAGTGGAAGTCATTGTGCAGAATTTCATCCAAACCGTATAAGAATTGCTCCCTATAGGGGCTCAAAAAGTAAAATCGGGAGATCGGTGTATATAGGAGCTATATCAGGTTATGAGCAGATTCAGACCATATTTAGAACGTATTTTGAAGATCACAGGAGGAATCGTCGTGCAAATCAGACATGAACTGCACCCTCTATGGGTGATGTAGCTCCCATATGAGATCGGTTCATATGGGAGTTACATCAAGTTTTGAACCGATTAAGGCCATATTTGGCACGTATGTTAAAGGTGATAGGAAAAGTCATTGTACAAAATTTGAATCTAGTCGTATAAGAATTGCGTATTTAGAAGCTCACGAGGTATAATAGGGATATCGATTTATATGAGAGCTATATCTGGTTATGAACCGATTTTCCCTGCACGGGATAGCTGTGAGCACCACACAGGCTGGAACATTGCGGTCTGATCTGTGTGGTGTTCATTGCTGTCATGAAAAGCTTAGCTGCGAGCTACCGAGCGCTTCAACAGTTTGCGGATAGTGGCATGCTCCATACGGAGTAGCTGCAACGGCAGTCGCGGACAATCAGGGTTATCGAGCGGAAAGTCTCAGTGAAATTGTATGATCTTCACCTTAACAGGCAAAAACGCATGAAAATAAAAATTCGACAGAGCCCGGCAGGGATTCGAAGCCATCAATACAACTTCCAAACCATGCACACAAATGAAATGTATGGCATACACATTTCAGCCGGAAGCGGAAGCCGAGTTGTCGTATGGAGAAAAAGTCTATCACTAACAAGAAAATACATGCGGTGGAAAAGAACAGCTAGTATGAAAGGTGTCACACTTGTGTTAGTTGCGTGCTTACATCGTAGACACGTTTTCGCGGTATATTCAATATGAGTACGACCTACCAATGTATGGTCCTTGAAGCCTCCACAACTATAATGGCCGATGAGTTATTCTAATCAAATGACGAAACTCGTCCTAAAGTGGTTGGTGTGTGTGGTGATCTCTGCGCCGGACGGACTAGTCATCGATCTTGCCCCCAGCTACTGATCACAGTAGAGGGGATGGCCAGGGCGGCGTCGGTGGTGAGATGGGACTCGGTGGATGGTTGCCGGACGGCAAAGGCGCCTTGGACTGTCATCGATCGGAGGGGGACGAAAGAGTTGCTGGCGTTCGATAAGACGAGTCGATGAGTACCTTAACAGGGGCTATAGGCCGCATGGCGGAGTGCATGGGAATACCGCACAATGACTTCTGTAGGAGTTGCCTCGATGAGAATGAAGTGGAGACTATTGAGCACTTATTGTAGTCATGTTCGGGTCTGCAGGGACCTAGGCTCTCCTTTCTGAAAAGCCGTTTCTTCGGTGATCTGGGTGAATGTGCCTCTGGTAGGTCTACTGAGATTTATAGAGGGAATAGGAGTGCCACAGGCTCCGGCGTAGGTACATCCGTGCTTGCGTGGGGATCGGCGTTTCTTCACCCGCCGCTCGGCTTCTCCATTCCTCTTGTTTTTCTTTTATTCGAGTATAACATCTAGTACAAGGTCTCGCATCTTTTTTCTCCTCCCTTTCTTTCCAGGGTACCACAATGGCCCAGACGGGCTTCCAAGTGAACTCACTTTTGGTGGGCAACCCACTCAACCTAACCTAACCTTTACAAAAACAAATCGATCTCCATCGAAAAATTTATCCATTAGTAGAACTAAGTATCGATTTTTAACAAAATATCGATTTTTAATAAAATGTCGGTTTTAATAAAATATCGATTTTTAACAAAATATCGATTTTTAACTAAATGTCGATTTTTAACTAAATATCGATTTTTATTGAGTTAAAAAAAGTCGATTTTTATCGATGGATGAGAGTTATTTAATGAAAATTTTCTATTAAAATGTGAGTTTTGACAACAATTTGTATCACAAATCGATGTTGATTCAAAATCGATTGTTATCGATTTTTTTTGTAAACATTTATTTTTAAAATTTTTTCTATATATGTAAATTTTTAACAAATTTATTTTTAACTAAATATCGATTTTAACTAACTATCGATTTATAACTAAATATCGATTTTTATAAAGTAATAAAAAATCGATTTTGATCGAAGGATGGAAGGTATTTTAAAGAAATGTTCTATTAAAATGCGAGTTTTGATAGGAATTTGTATGACAAATCGATTTTCATTCAAAATCGAGTGTTATCAATTTTTTTGTAAACATTGATTTTTATTAAATTTTTCGATATTTGTCAATTTTTAACAAATTTATTTTTAACTAAATATCGATTTTTAACTTAAAATCGATTTATAACTAAATATCCATTTTTATTAAATAAAAAATCGATTTTTATCGAAGGATGGAAGGTATGTTAAGAATCTTTTCTATTAAAATGTGAGTTTGTATCACAAATCGAATTTCATTCAAAATCGAGTGTTATCGACTTTTTTGTAAACATTGATTTTTACTAAAATTTTTCTATATATGTCCATTTTAACCAAATATATTTTTAACTATATATCGATTTTAATTAAATCTCGATTTTAACTAAATATCTATTTTTGTTGAGTTAAAAAAATCGATTTGATTTGAAGGATGGAAGGTATTTAAAGGAAATTTTCTATTAAAATGCGAGTTTTGAATTTGTATTACAAATCTATTTTTGTTCAAAATCGAGTGTTATAGACTTTTTTGTAAACACTGATTTTATTCAAATTTTTAACAAATTTATTTTTTACAAAATATCGATTTTTATTGAGTTTAAAAAAATTGATTTTGATCGATTTTTAACTAAATATCGAAGGATGAAATTTTCTATCAAAATGCGAATATTGAGAGGAATTTGTATCGCAAATCGATTTTTATTCAAAATAGAGTGTTATCGATTTTTTTGTGAACATTGATTTTTGTTAAATTTTTTTATAATGTCAATTTTTAAAATTTTTTTTTTAACTAAACATCGATTTTTAACTAAATATCGATTTTTAACTAAATGTAGATTTTTAAATAAATATCGATTTTTAACTATATATTGATTTTTATTGAGTTAAAAAATCGATTTTGATCGATGGATGGAAGGTATTTTAAGGAAACCTTGTATTAAAATGCGAATTTTAAACAAATTTATGCTTAACTTAATATTGATTATAAATTAAATATCGATTTTTACCTAATTTTCAATTTTTAATGGGTTAAAAAATCGATTTCGATCAAAGGATGAAATGTATTTTAAGAAAAATTTTCTATTAAAATGCTAGTTTTGACAGAAATTTTTATTACAAATCGATTTTCGTTCAAAATCTAGTGTTATCGTTTTTTTTTTGTAAACAGTGAATTTTAACTAAATATCGATTGTTATTGCGTCAAAAAATCGATTTTTATTGATAGATGCAAGGCATTTAAATGAAACTTTCTATTAAAATACGAGTTTTGACAGAAATTTTTATCACAAATCGATTTTCATTCGAAATAGAGTATTATCGATTTTTTTGTAAACATTGATTTTTATTCAAAATTTTCTATATATTTGTCAATTTTAACAAATTTAATTTTAACAAAATATAGATTTTTTACTAAATATCGATCTTGAACTAAATATCGATTTTTATTAAGTAAAAAAAAATCGATTTTGATCGAAGGTTGGAAGTTATTTAAGGAAATTTTCTAATAAAATGCTAGTTTTCACAAGAATTTGTATCACAAATGGATTTTCATTCCAAAATCGAGTGTTATCGCTTTTTTCTCTAAACATTGAATGTGTTCAAAATTTTTACAAATTTATTTTTTAAAAAAATATCGATTTTTATTGAGTTTAAAAAAATTTATTTTGATCGATTTTTAACTAAATATCGATTTTTGTTAAGTAAAAAAATCGATTTTTATCGAAGTATGAAAGGTATTTTAAGGAAATTTTCTATTAAAATGCTAATTTTAACAGGAATTTGTATCACAAATAGATTTTCATTCAAAATCGAGAGTTTAGATTTTTTTTGTAGACATTGATTTTATTCAAATTTTTAACAAATTTATTTTTAACAAAATATCGATTTTTATTGAGTTTAACAAAATCGAGTTTGATCGATGGGTGGAAGATATTTAAAGTAAATTTTCTATTAAAACGCGATTTTTTTTACAAATCGATTTTCATTCAAAATAGAGTATTATCGATTATTTTGTAAACATTGACTTTTATTTAAGTTTTTCGATATATGTAAATTTTTAACAAATATCGATTTAACTAAATAACGATTTTTAACTAAATATCGATTTTTTACAAGAAAATAGTTTTTTATTAAGTAAAAATTGATTTTGATCGAAGGATGGAAGGTATTTTATGAAAATTTTCTATTGAAATGCGAGTTTTGATAGGAATTTGTATCACAAATCGATTTTCATTCAAAATCGAATGTGTTATCGATTTTTTTGTAAACATTGATTTTTATTAAAATTTTTCTATTTTAAGAGTTTTGAAAGGAATTTGTATCACAAATCGATTTTCATTCAAAATCGAGTGTTATCGATTTTTTTGTAAACATTGATTTTTATTAAAATTTTTCTATATAATTAAATTTTTAACAAAATTTCTGCCTAATTTATGGAAAGAACTATGTTCGGTAATTTTTTAAGACATTAAATTCAAAGTTGCAGTCATACACTAGTAGAAGCAATACAAGATTTAAGAACGATTTGAACAATGTTTTGGACTATAACCTCCATAAATAAAATCACATAGGAGAACCTCATAGGTTGTTGAGGTTTTCGCGCAATGCTAGTACACATATTATTTGATGATATAAGAGAATTTTTTTCTCATTGTCTGATGTTGTGTTTTATATTAAACTCACCTTTATTTTTAAAGTAATTCATCGATAATCTGAAAGACAAAAGAAATTCATTAGATTAGACAACTAATGGAAATCATTTAGGGTATTAAAAGTATGCTTCCTTGTTTGGTAATTTTGGTCTAACAGTCAATTTTTGAGCTCTCTTCCCTATTGAAGTGCTAATTGCTAGGTTTTGCGTTACACTCCCATACATCTTCCCCTTATTATATCTAGTTATATCTCCATTATCTGTAAACACAATCTAATGATAGTTAAGAAAAAATCTCATACCGCAACAATCTCTATATGAGCAAAAAATTTTTTTCTGTCTTGTTGCTGCCGACATGATAAAGGTGATGAGGCGATTGAGAAAAAAAAATATTGTACCGGAAAGGAAGCGACTATGCTTGAGGGGGGGTTGGGGAGATGATGTGTGGGAAAGGTTGACTAAAAACAAAGCAGAAAAAAGGGACTGAGCAACAGGAAAAGGACATGAGTGGCGAGAGCAAGATCCGGAGGCTAAAATTGCAGTTGTAGGGAATTTTTGTTCATGGAAGGGTTTTTTTGTTATTTGGTGTTGTGTTCTTTTGCATGCGTTTTCGCATGACTTACATTTGCAGTCAGAGCCGTTAACAACAGTACCTACCGGCAGTAATAACAACCAGCTAGCGGCCATTAAACATTGCCAAAGGAAGAAAGGCGATTGCTTTGGGGTTGTTGCCTAGTATTGTGTTTGTTGCTGTTGTTTTAATTGATCAGTTTGATTGTGCCAGCTCAACCTTTTGACTGGGTTGCAGTTGGCAGTTTTTCTGTTTTTTGCATGTGCCATTTAAATGCATGGTAGCTAACCAACCAAACATTTTGCCAACCAAGCAACCCAAACTTGCAGTCAACCAAAAATGCTTAAATTTGTTATGTTGAAGTGATAGGAAAAAGGGAGGGCAAATATAAGGCCATTGTGCATATTGGGATGGTTTTCATAAAGGATTACACCAAAATTATTTTCCCATTATGGGAGATAGAAATGGGGGTAAGCCGGCACTTTATTGGACGCTACTCCATTTTCAAAATATTTGCCATTAACCATAGGAAGAAAAGTTTAAAATTCATTTTTGAGGCAAAGCCATGCTAGCATAGCCTAAACAAGTAAAAAGGAATTAAGTTTGGCCGGACCGAACTTTGGATACCCACCACCTCGGGTACATATCTAAATCGCCTTTCATTATAATCCAGTGAAAAATGCATAATTTATGGCCCCACATCAGCTATATCGAAATATGCTACGATTTGGACCAAATTTGCCACATATATTGAGTTGTCTAATAAGTATAAGTCATTGCTCAATTTTTTAGAACAAAATATTGCTCTATTTGGTAGCTATATCCAAATATTTGAACCATATACGACACGGATGTCCAAAAGCCTAACATAAGTCACTGTGTCAAATTTCAGCGACATCGGATTATAAATACGTCTTTTATGAGGCCAAGACTTCAAATCGAGACATCGGTCTAGGTTTGGTTGGGTTGACTGGGTCGCCCACCAAAGGTGAGTTCACTCGGAGGTCAGGTTGAACCAATGAGGTACCCTAGAGAGAAAGAGGGTAGAAAAAGAAAATGTGAGACCTCGTACTATAGGTTATACACGAATAAAAGATAAAGGCAGGAGGAGTGGAGAAACCCGAGCGGAGGGTTTCTCCACGCAAGCTCGGATCTACCTACGCCGGAACTTATGGCACCACCCCGTCGGAGTGGAGAAACCCGAGCGGGTGGTTTCTCCACGCAATCACGGATCTACCCACGCCGGAGCTTGTGGCACCTCCCCGTCGGAACCATCCTGTTCCCTCAACAAACCTCAGAAGAGAAAACAGAGATACGTTTGCAAGTTCACCCAGATCACAGAAGAAACGGATTCCCAGAAAGGAGAGTCTACGTCTGTGCAAACTCGGACAGAAACACAGCAAGTGCTCAAAAGTCTCCTCCTCATCCTCATCGAGGTATCGACGCCAGCAACTCCCTCGTACTCCTCCGGTCGATGACCGGCCATAGCGCCTTCGCAGTCGTGCAATTATCTACCAAGTCCCACCTCGCTAACGACGCCGCCCTAGCCATCCCATCTACTGTGTTCAGTAGCTCGACAGATGACACGAAGTCAAGACCGATGACTGGTCCGCCCCGCAGACGAACCCCTCCTGGCGCATTCGTCCACCCTCTCATTCCCCGTAATCCCCTCATGCCCAGGAATCCATGTCAGCGTGACATCGTGGCCCCGGAGCCTATCCAGGGACTCCACAAAATCCGCCACGCATCTTGACCTCACCATCCTTGACCCCAAGGTCTTGAGTACCGACATACTGTCCACATAAATTCTGAGTTTTGAGGGCTTACCCAGAATTTCTTTTGCGGCCACAGTAATGGTACAGACCTCGGTCTATATGACAGCTATATCCAAATCTGAACCGATCTAGGCCAAATTGAAGAAGGATGTTGAAGGGCGTAACAAAACTCACTGTCCCACATTTTGGCAAAATCGGACAATAAATGCGCCTTTTATGGGCCCAAGGCCTTAAATCGAGAGATCGGTCTTTGTGGCAGCTATACCCAAATTTAGATCGATCCAAGCCACATTGCAGAAATATGTTAAGGGACCAAACACAACTCATTGTCCCAAATCTCGGCGACATCAGACAATAAATGCGCCTTTTATTGGCCCAAAACCTTAAATCGAGAAATGGGTCTTTATGGCAGCTATATTCAAATCTGAACAGATCTGAGACAAACTGAGGAAGGATGTCGAAGGCCCTAACACAATTAACGGTTCTAAATTTTGGCAAAATCGGACACTAAATGCTCCTTTTATGGGCCCATCGGTCAGTATGGCAGCTATACCCAAATTTAGACCGATCGAAGCCACATTGCAGAAATATGTTAAGGGACCAAACACAACTTATTGTCCCAAATTTCAGCGAAATCGGGCAATAAATGCGCCTCTTATGGGCCCAAAACCTTAAATGAAGAGATCGGTCTGTATGGCAGCTATATTCAAACCTGGACCGATCTGTGCCCAATTGAAGAAGGTTGTCGAAGACCCTAACACAATTCACTGTCCCAAATTTCGGCGGCATCAGGCAATAAATGCGCCTTTTATATCCAATATGGTCCGATCTGGGCCAAATTAAAGAAGGATGTCGAAGGGCCTAACGCAACTCACTGTCCCAAATTTCAGTAAAATCGGGTAATAAATGTGGCTTTTATGGGAATAAGACCTAAAATCGGCGGATCGGTCTACATGGGGGCTTTATCATGATATAGTCAGATGTAGTCCATCTTCGAACTTAACCTGCTAATGGACATAGGGTCGGAAATGAATATTTCGATGTGTTGCAAACGGAATGACAAAACGAATATACCTCCATTCTTCGGTGGTGGGTATAAAAATTAGGCTTTGAACGTCTCAAATGATCCAATCGGGTTATATGGGAGCCAAATTAGTTCATAGATGATACTCGGGCAATAATTGTAATGGGTGATGGTATAGGATTAGAAAAGCTTGCTTTAAGCATTCAAGAAGTCTAATCGGGAGGCTGGACGATATGTGAACAGAATCAGGTTATGGACCGATTTACGCCATGCTTGTAATGGTTGTTAAAAGTCGTACCAAAAGTCATTACACAAAATTTCAGCCAAAACGAGTGGGAATTCCACCCTCTAGTGCTTAACAATATCAAGTAATAGGGAAATATGAGCTTTATCAGCTCCTGGGCCGAACTGGACCATGCTTAGCAAGACTATATCAAATCATTGTAGTAATGATTTGATATAGTCTTGCTAAGCATGTTCCAGTTCGGCTCAGGAGCTAATAAAACTGAACTTAACGTGTGAAAATGCAGCTAAATGGGCTAAAATTTCGCTCCCTTGGGGCTTAAGCACTTAAATGTCAAGATTGGCTTGTATGGAACCTTTCCAGGTTATGAACAAACTTAAGCCATACTCTGGGTCGATGGACACTTAGAGTCACAACTCAAAGCTTCTGTCCCTGCTTACAATCTTTAGGCACTTAAATGTCAAGATTGGCTTATATGGAACCTTTCCAGATTATAAACAAACTTGAGCCATACTCTGGGTCGGTGGACATTAAAAGTCACAACTCAAAGCTCTGGTCCTTGATTATAATCTGGCTTTACAGGCCTAAGGTATAGATCTACAACCCTTGAACTTCCTTGCTTGACCACTGTGTGCTTTTGCTTAAAATCTCTTTCGTCTCTTCGATGATGTTTTTTTTGTTATCTCCATACATTCTTCTTATTAATATCACATGATATTTGACCTATTTTTTTCCGCAGATCAGATTTTATAATGAGTAGACATAACGATGTGGGAAAAATCTATTTTGAATTGCTGAGAAAATGGAAAATTGCAAATGCAACAAAATTTTATTCTTTGCTGTTGCATTTCAATGCATTCCACCGCAAAACAAATACACATGCCAACACACTTGTGGATGTATAGAGGACGATGTCGAGCTGCCATACTAACAGAGTAGTGCATGTGAAAGAACAAATCACCCAACAACTGCTATTCTGTACTGACACAAACATACTACTCGTGGTGGAGAAGCAACATTGAGATAGGCAATGTCCACTACTCTGGTCACAGCATATTGGTTTTGGGTTGTCAAGTATTTTGAGTGTATGTGTGGTAGAGTATTTTATTGTAAAAAAAAAACTTAGTGAAAGTATTTAGTAGAGTGATACGAGGGAGCTTGGGCAATGTTAGACAGTGATATCAAAACAAGTAAAAAGGCATTAATTTCGGTCGGGCCGAACTTTGCATACCCACCATCTGGGATATATAGGTAAACCACATTCCGTCATAGTTCGGTGAAAAATGCATTATTTATGCACCCATAGCGTCTATATCCAAATATGGTCCGATTTGGAACAAATTCAGCACGGACATTGAGAGGTCTAATAAATACAAATCACTGTCAAATATTGGTCTTTTTGACAGCTATATCTAAGACCGATCTGAACCATATAGGACGCGAATGTCGAAAAGCCTAATATAAGTCACTGTGTCGAATTTCAGCGAAATCGGATAATAAAAGGGTCTTTTATGAGGCCAAGATCTTAAATTGAGAGATCGGTTTATACGGCAGCTACATTTAAATCTGAACCGATCTTGGCCATCTTCAAGAAGGATATCGAAGGTCACAACTCGCTGTCTCAAATTTCGGTAAAATCGGACAATAATTGCGTCTATTATGGCCCAAAACCTAAAACCGAGAGATCGGTCTATATGGCAGCTATATCCAAATCTGGACCGATCTGGGCCAAATTGACGAAGGATATCGAAGGGCCTAACGCAACTCAAAGCCTCAAATTTCGGCAAAATCCGGCAATAAATGCGCCTATTAAGGCCCCAAAACCTAAAACCGAGAGATCGGTCTATATGGCCGCTATATCCAAATCTGGACCGATCTGGGCCAAACCGACGAAGGATGTCGAAGGGCCTAACACAACTCACTATCTCAAATTTCAGCAAAATCGGATAATAAATGTGGCTTTTTTGGGCCTAAGACCCTAAATCGAGAGATCGGTCTATATGGCAGCTATATCCAAATCTGGACCGATCTGGGCCAAATTAGCGAAGGATGTCGAAGGGCCTAACACAGCTCACTATCTCAAATTTCAGCAAAATCAGATAATAAATGTGGCTTTTTTGGGCCTAAGACCCTAAATCGAGAGATCGGTCTATATGGCAGCTATATCCAAATCTGGACCGATCTGGGCCAAATTGACGAAGGATGTCGAAGGGCCTAACACAACTCACTGTCTCAAATTTCGGCAAAATCGGACAATAAAAACGCCTATTATGGCCCCAAAACCTAAAACCGAAAGATCGGTCTATATGGCAGCTATATTCAAATTTGAACCGATTTGGGCCAAATTGACGATGGATGTCGAAGGGTCTAACACAACTCACTGTCCCAAATTTTGGAAAAATTGGACAATAAATACGCCTTTTATGTGCCCAAAACCTTAAATCGAGAGATCGGTCTATATGGCAGCTATATTAAAATCTTCACCGATCAGGGCTTAATTGAAGAAAGATGTCGAAGGGCCTAACACAACTCACTATCTCAAATTTCAGCAAAATCGGATAATAAATGTGGCTTTTATGGGCCTAAGACCCTAAATCGGCGGATCGGTCTATATGGCAGCTATATCCAAATCTGGACCGATTTGGGTCAAATTGACGAAGGATGTCGAAGGGCCTTACAAAACCCAATGTCCCAAATTTCAGCAAAATCGGCTAACAAATGTAGCTTTTAAGGGCCTAAGACCCTAAATCGGCGGATAGGTCTATATGGGGGCTATATCAAGATATAGTCCGATATAGCCCATCTATGAACTTAACCTGCCTAAGGACAAAAAAAGAATCTGTGCAAAGTTTCAGCTCAATATCTCTGTTTCTAAAGACTGTAGTGTGATTTCAACAGACAAACGGACGGACATGTCTAGATCGTCTTAGATTTTTACGTTGATCAAGAATATATATACTTTATAGGGTCGGAAATGGATATTTCCATGTGTTGCAAACGGAATGACAAAATGAATGTACCCCCAGCCTTCGGTGGTGGGTATAAAAAGGAAAATTTTAAGTTAGGAATTCCGTGCTACTTACAAAATCCTTAATTATTTTCAAAACCACTCCCCTAAGTAGGTTTATGTCGGGTATTGTGTCTTCACCTAAGTACCGTTGTCTTTTAGCCCCGAAAGCCGGGCAATGACAAAGGAAGTGTTTTAACGTCTCATAATCTTCCCCATATGCCCTACACATGCTATCACTTGCCGTACTGATTTTGCCTAAGTGAGCTCGTAGAGACATCAGGCCTATGTGGCCCGTTATGATACCGAAAGCTATACTAACTTCCTTCATACTTCCTTTTAGTAATAGCTCGTCTTTTAATGACCCAGATTTCCTTGTAGGATTTTGGTTGTCCTACCGACTGTTTCGCTGTTCCACAGTGTTACATGCGCATTCGTCGCCCACTCCCTTAACTCGTGCTGCGTCGACTCAAAATGCTTCGGGTTAACCAAGCTTTTTGACGGCATTAACTGCCAAATCTTCTGCTCTTTTTACACCCTCCACCATAGGATGGGGTATACTAATTTCGTCATTCTGTTTGTAACACCTTGAAATTTGCGTCTGATACCCCATAAAGTATATATATTCTTGATCGTCGTGACATTTTATGTCGATCTAGTCATGTCCATCCGTCTATCCGTCCGTCTGTCCGTCCGTCTGTCGGTCCGTCTGTCCGTCTGTCTGTCCGTCCGTCTGTCCGTCCGTCTGTCCGTCCGTCTGTCCGTCCGTCCGTCCGTCTGTCCGTCCGTCTGTCCGCCCGTCTGTCCGTCCGTCTGTCCGTCCGTCTGTCCGCCCGTCTGTCCGTCCGTCTGTCCGTCCGTCTGTCCGTCTGTTCGCCCGTCTGTCCGCCCGTCTGTCCGTCCGTCTGTCCGTCCGTCTGTCCGTCCGTCTGTCCGCCCATCTGCCTGTCTAAAGCACGCTAACTTTCGAAGGAGTAAAGCTAGCCACTTGAAATTTTGCACGAATACTTTTTATTAGTGTAGGTCGGTTGGGATTGTAAATGGCCAAATTGGTCCATGTTTTGATGTAGCTGCCATATAAACCGATCGTGGGTCTTGACTTCTTGAGCCTGTGGAGGGCGCAATTCTCATCCGATTTGACTGAAATTTTGCACATGGTGTTTTGGTATCACTTCCAACAACTGTGTTAAGTATGATTCAAATCGGTTCATAATCTGATATAGCTGCCATGTATAAACCGATCTTGGGTCTTGACTTCTTGAGCCAATAGAGCAAGCAATTCTTATCCGATTTGGCTGAAATTTTGCATGAGGTGTTTTGTTATGTCTCCCATTAACCGTGCTAGGTATGACGCAAATCCGAACATAACCTGATATAGCTGCCGTATAAACCGATCTGGGATTTTAACCTCTTCAGCCTCTAGAGGGCGCAATTCTCATCCGATCATATAAACATATCTCACGGTTTTGCTTCTTGAGCCCCTACAAGGCGCAATTCTTATCCGAATGAATTGAAATATTTCACAATGACTTCTACAATGTTCAGCATTCATTAATCGTCCGAATCGGGCTATAACTTGATATAGCTCCAATAGCATAATAGTTCTTATTCAATATTCTTTGCGCATAGAACTCGAAAAATGCGATCCATGGTGGAGGGTATATAAGATTCGCCCCGGCCGAACTTGTGCTCTTACTTGTTTCATCTCTTACTCCGCTATGGCACGGCACTCAAACGATGCAGATTGTGCCATCCTCGGAGAAGGCTTTAATCTGCTTCTTACACTTCAAGACTGTTCGTGACCTCACCGTCGTGGTTGTTATTGCCCAGATGGCCAGTTTGCCGTCCGTAAAGATGTTCACACTCGATGTGGTGTTACCACACCACCTCACGCATTCCGTGATCGCCCGGATCCCCGTCTGCAGGATCGTATTATGTCCAGGCAGTCGAAAACAGGGAAACGATATCTGTTCCTTTCTAGTTAGATTTGTGTTCTGACTTTGTTAATTGATATTCATTCAGAGGATTTATTTGTTAATTCTTCTGCAAAACTCCTCTACAACGTCTTCATTATCGCTTTATACATCAACCAAGCTTAACCAAGCAAATATTCTATTAAAATTTCCATACCATCCTCGCAAAAACTCATTTGTGCCACACCACAATACCCATCAACAATATCATAAAAGCCCACAAAAGTCTATGAGTAAATACTTGCTGGCCTAGCATATAGAGCAAAGTACACCAACAATCCCCCCTGTTTACCGAAAAAAAAAACAAAATTCAAGCTCCAGGACTTGGCTGATGGCATCATCTTCGGTCACGCAGAACGACAGGAAAAAAAAAATTTAAAGTTGCTATTGGGGCTAGCCGCGCTGCAATGGTAAAACAGAGATTCCTCTAACAGTTGTTGGGATGCCATTGTTGTGCACTGTCCATTGCCGATGTTGATGGGCTGTTGCATTTTTCACTATCTCTGCAGGACTGCCAGTCAAAAGGGCAGAGAGGGAAAAAGGAGGTATGGTGGAATGGATCCAGGGAGGCAAAGGCGCATGCTGCAATTGCAAACAAAGTGGAATCCTCTTTGCAGCCATATTGGTTGCATGTCTATGCTATGCTGAGGGGAAGGGGGGGCAGAGTAGGGTTTGGGACTAAAGTGCGTGGCTGCTTCCGCTTTTTCCTGTTAACTTTCTGCTTTTTTTCTTTCGTCTTTGTTTTTTTTATTGCTTTCTTCATTTTGACTGGCAATTTTATTTATTGTTTTAAGAGGAATTTTGGGGCGAACATTTTTGTTTGCCCATTGTTGCATTTTTCAGTGGCTTTTTGAGCTTTTATTGGATTCTTTTTTTTTATTTACTTTAGATGGGATAAGTGTGTGTGTGTGTGTGAGAGAGAAAGGACTTTTGGAAAAAATGAGCCATTATATTTGTGTAATAGGAGACTTTGAGAAAGAGCGCCAGGAAGACAGAGAGTGAGTAAAGTAACAAAAATTTAATTACTTATTGGAGGAGAAATTAAATGAAAATTACAAAAGACTGAAATAGTTTTTCACAACATTTCCAGTGTGATTCGTTCCACTTCAATGCCCAATTATTCTATTCTTGGACTTTGGTTTCATAACCCCCCCCCCATTCCTACCGCCTTACTTGAAGCTCTGCAATGTTTGCTGCCTTCCGAAAAATTACCAAGCAAAATGGGAATTTGGTCATTGGCATGAATGGGGGTTTTTCCCCAAAACAATTTTCGGTTGGAGAAACTTTGAAATTCTTCACAAAGATAATTAAAGAGCAATTGCAAATCTAAAGTATTTGAGTGTGCATAGTTTCATGACGGTCATCTAAGAAAAGAGAAATGAAGAACATCAGACTGCAAAAAAAAAAACTTAAAGCTCATACAGACAAAATGGTATTAAACACTCACATAGTTTGAAGTGTTAGTTTTTGTTTTATTGGTTTCGGTCTACTTTCCCCCTCCCCCCCATCCAAAAAGTATAAGAAATGGGGAATAAAAGAAATCACTTTTAGTCTAAAATATTTAATGAGAAAATTACAAGAAAATGAAAAATTACCACTTTTTTATGGAGCTCATTTCAAAAATTTTTAGCTAAAATATCCCCAAATATGGGGAAGTTCGGATATAAACGAAAGGGGTAGGCTGCTTACTGAATTTATTGAAAGTCTTCTTTCTTTAATTGGCTATGAAAGAATATTTGCCGAACGTAGAATAGCGTTCCAAGCGCCTCGATCTTCTGGGCTCATTCTAAAATCTCTGACATCAAGTTTGGAGGTGTATCCCACCACTTGATCTTTTCATCCCACAACTTGATCTTCCCTTTCTTGCTGGTATCATCCATTCTGATAACATGACCTAGTCAACTCAAGCGATGTATTGGGTTGCCCAAAAAGTAATTGCGGATTTTTTAAAAGAAAGTAAATACATTTTTAACAAAGCTTAGAATGAACTTTAATCAAATATACTTTTTTACACTTTTTTTCTAAAGCAAGCTAAAAGTAACAGCTGATAACTGACAGAAGAAAGAATGCAATTACAGAGTCACAAGCTGTGAAAAAAATTTGTCAACGCCGACTACATGAAAAATCCGCAATTACTTTTTGGGCAACCCAATAGAATAGCGTTCCAAGCGCCTCGATCTTCTGGGCTCATTCTAAAATCTCTGACATCAAGATTCGAGGTGTCTCCCACCACTTGATCTTTCCATCCCACATCTTGATCTTTCCTTTCTTGTTGGAGATTCTCCATCCATTCTGATAACATGACCTAGTCAACGCAAGCGATGTATTTTGATGCGTGTTGCAAACACGTGGTTCATACAGCTCGTGGTTCATATGTCGGCTATATTCTTCGTTAACGCAAACTGGTCCATATATATGTTACGAAGAATCTTTCTCTCAAATACTCTAAGTACTGCCTCATCTGCTTTCGCAAATACCCATGCTTCAGAACCATATAACAGCACGGGTAGTATCAGTGTCTTGTAAACTTCGTCTATCGAGAGGTGGCCTTGCTTCTAAACTGCTTACTAAGTCTAAATTAGCATCTGTTTGCCAGTATTATTCTTCGCTTAATCTCATGGTGTCATTCGTTTCGGTTACGGCGGTGCCGAGGTAGATAAAGTTGGCTGACTGTCTCAAAGTTGTGGTTCCCAACTTTCTCCATTTTCTTTATCTGCTCGGTTGTACAAGGCTTTTTGGGAGTGGAAACCATCCATTTCGTCTTATCTCCATTTACTGCCAGACCCATGTTCACTGACTCTCTTTCGATTCTTTCAAAGGCTGCAGTTACTACTTCCGGGGACCGACCTATGATGTCGATGTCGTCGGCATAGGCGAGTAGCATGTGTTCTCTTGTGATTAGTTGTTGTTGTTGTTGTAGCAGTGTGTTGTATACTGAGGCGGCAATCCGGTACGTACAACCGGCTGCCATGGGATTGTTGTGATTAGTGTGCCATATCTATTCACATCTGCATCTCGTATAATCTTCTCCAACAGGATGTTATAGAGATCACAAGATAGGATGTCTCCTAGTCTGAAACCTCGTTTGGTATTAAAGGGTTAGGAGAGATTCTTTCCTATTCTTACTGAGGAACGTGTAGCAGCAAGTGTCATCTTGCAGATTTAGCAGGGATACCAAACTCAGACATGGCTTGAAATACCTTTGAACATAAAGGAAGAGTATCGAAGGCGGCTTTGTAGTCAACAAAGAGATGGTAGGTGGTGATTAGTCCTTCTTGGGTTTTTTCCAGGATTTGGCGCACTTTAATATCATGGGCGGGGCAGCGGTCATATTCTCTCCCTCTAGGCGCTCGTAGAAAATATCCTTGGTCTGCTCGTCTTTGTCTTCCATCGGGGCATGGGCACAAATAAGGCTGATGTTGAAGAATTTGGCTTTTATCAGCGTGTCGCCTCCGGTCTTAAATAGTTCAGCGGGTAACCCGTCGGCTCCTGCTGCCTTGTTGTTCTTTAGTCGGGTCACTGCTACTTGGACCTCATTCTGACTAGCAGGTAAACATTCTATACCATCATCAGGGATTGGTTCTGCGGTATCCTCTTCGCCGCCAACATCGTACACTAGCAGTTGGGTAAAATGTTCTTACCATATCCTCAGCATGTTATCTGTGTCAGTTACCAGATTTTCTTCTTTGTGTCTGCAGGAGGATGTGCCTGCACCAAAGTCATCGGTTTGATGTTTAATTCTTTTGTAGAATTTCCGGACTTCATTCTGACTCCTGTACATCTCAATTCGCTCACACTCACCTCTATCCATGTCCTTTTTCTTTCTGCGGAATAGACGTTTCTCCTCTCTCCATTTTCTCGCGATACCTCTCCTTCATCTGGCGCGTTGCTACTGATAGCAGGGTTGCTCTATATGCTGCATTCTTGGTTTCAGACACTCTTGGTCGTACCATGGGTTTTTTGGAGGAGGATTCTTGGTTTCAGTAGCATCTCAACACTCTTGGTCGTACCATGGATTTCTTGAAGGAAGCTTCCGGTACTCAAGTACGGATTTCGCGGCATTTTCGATGGAGAGGGCGATAGTTTGCCACTGCGCCATAATATCATCGCAACAAGGAGTGCTTTAATCAAGCAGTTGGTTAAGTCGAGTGGAGTATGCCGCTGCCATTTGTTGTGTTTGCAGCTTTTCAATGTCCAGCTTCCGTACAGTGTCAGATCGTACGTTTTCCTCGCCATGTTTAAACGGAAATGTATCGTTGTACGCTAAAAAAGATTGGTGAGATCTGGCCAGGTGCAGCACTAGATTTATTCAAGAAGGAAGATATTCCTTCTCGACCAATGGCTGGGATACCAAGGATTCCCTCACATACTGAATCGATACTTGAAAGACTAAGGGAAAGTTATTCCAATCTATCAATCACCGACTGGAAGATTGGTAGGTTGGATGTGGCTGATGGTGACCGGAGACATGCAGTATTCGTACTAAACTCCTGCTGTATCGCAGACCTCAACAAGTTGTCTGAAAGGGTGGTATCCTACGGATGCAACAAGTTGAAACTGAAGGTCTACAGAAGCGGTGGGGTTGGGGAATCAGTAGACGACTCAGCAGTTGTTGCTGAACACTTGACTGAGGAACTATTGACCGAATTTCTAAATTCTGGAGAATTGCAGGAGACTGAAATCCTCCGTGCCACAATCGAGACGGGAGGGGATGGCAGCGAAATGGGACCCGAAAAGCCCTGTGTAGGTGTAACTGGGCTGAAGGTGTGCTCCAGCGGGAAAGGACAGAACTCAAAACGTACGTACGATTTTGGCACAAAATTCTGCACGACTGTCTCTTCTAGACCAGACAAGGAAATGGAAACTGCGATGGATGTAGACATAATGGTCAAGCGGATCACGTAGGCCATGAATGACTCGCTTGTGTCAGCATGTCCTAGTGCCAAGCCGGGGGGCAAACAGCGAACGCCCTGGTGGACCCCAGAACTGGTTTGTCTAAGCAAGGGCTGCAGAAAACTTTTCAACAGGACAAAGGTCACAAGAGCACCACACGATTTGGATATCTATAAGGCTGACGTAAGAACATACAAAGGCGTGCTGAGAAAGGCTCAGAACAAATCCTGGGCGGAATTCTGCACCTCCGTGGAGGATACAACTGAGGCCTCTAGGCTATGGAAGATCCTATCTTCGAGACCTATTACGGTGGGATGTATTCAGAAGTGGGAGAATTAATGGGCAATGTCTAATGAAGAAACACTAGGAATACTCCTTGATACACATTTTCCGGGAAACTCTCCAATGGACATCGTGAGCAATAGAAAGTTTCGACTATTTTAAGTCGCCAAGCGCTGATGATGTATCACCGGTTGAATTACAAGGTGTGTGCGATAGACTCGCTCCTTGGCTTAGGATGACATACTATGGGATCGAGGGACACAAAGGTAATTTTCATTCCAAAAGTAGGCGAAAGATTTTCGTCATATTAGTCTGTCATCTTTTATGCTGGAGACTCTAGAGAGGTTGACAGAAACATATCTCAGCTCAAAGATCCTTGGAGATGTCCTGTCTCGGCAACATCATCATACACTCTTAGTGAAGGCCATTGAAACAGTATTAGACGATAGACGGACGAACCTGGTTAAATCGATTTAGGAAGTCAATACTATCAAAAATATATTCTTTGTTGGATCTCAGATCACTATTTCGATGTGTTGCGAACGGAATGACGAAATTAGTATATGGTTATGAAAATTTGCCCATGAACATTCTGTAAGGAATATCAATGAGTGTCCGATTCAAGTTTAAGCTCAATGATAAGGGGCTTCCTTTTTATAGCAATTTTCCATAGTGCCACCTGTCTTGTCCTTGGGCCGAATATTTTCATGGACCGGAAATTCAACTACAAATTGAACATTTTTGGCATGAAAGTCAACTCTTGCTCTATACACCTGCTAGAGAGGCATTGGCAAAAGTTGGTGGTTGAAACCGCGTATCATTGGCTAAAATATCTTCTCAGGCAGCCAGACAGCCGTTTAATCTCTGGGTACTATATTTCTGAATTCAATTAACGCCCTCGATTGCCGCAGATCTCTCAATGAGATGGCTAAAGAAATTAAAATTCAACTGTTCTGGGTGCCGGGCCACAGAGATACTCCAGGGAATTGTAGAGAAGATGAGCTTGCAAGACAAAGAACTACCTAACAAACTCCAGGGGAATTAGAGTCTGTGGGTATGGCTCTAGCAAGGCCAACGAATTGCAGATGGTCACAAAGTTGGGATTGTGAACACTCCTAAATTATGTGGCCTAATCTAGACTTGAAGAGGTCTACCGCTTTGATGTCGCTGGCTAGAACAGACGTCTCAGTCCCTGTGTCCCTCATCATAGCTCACTGCTTGTCCGGAAAACATGCTGATAGAATGAAGATTGCAAGCAACTACTGTTTTAAAGGCTGTGAATTCCTCGAAGAAGAGGGACCAAATTTAAAGTCTCACTTATATACCCCCGTTCCCCATAGGGCCCTGAAATTTGCCTATTTTTGGATTACATCTCAGCTATAATCCTGGAAAATTTTGTGAAGATATCTTTACCCGCTCGCAAATGACAGACATATTTCAACTAATTTTTTGGCATCCCACTGTGCGAAGTCCATCAGAAAGGAGCTGGAGTTTCTAGGCATAAACACAACCCTAAAAAAAGTTTATTAATAACTTACTAACGGAAAGATGAATAACAGCAGGCTTGGGATCTGTAAATCTACGATGGGGGGTTAGCAGATGGACATCACAAGGAAGTGTATTGTCTCCTTTTCTTTGGCATTTAGCCATTAGCAAAATATAATTTTGCCCAAGAACATTCCACTAAGGAATATGGGCAAAATTTTCACATCCGGTTCAAGTTTTTTTTTTTAAGCTCAAAGAGTCTTCCTTCTCATAGCGGGGTCGAAACGGCGTGCTGCAGTGTGATATCGCTTTGGAGAGAAGTTTTCACAGGGCATAGTACCTTAGGGGGATAACTACCGCTGAACATTTTTTCTGATATTCTCCCCAGAATTCGAAACCAGGCGTTCAGCGTCATGCTTACCTCTGAGCTATGGTGGCCTACAATAAAAACTACTTTACCACTATTCGTGATGCAGCCGATTGGAACTACAATATCTCAGGTAATAGAAGTTACATAGACTTCTACGCGGATGGTTCCAAACAAAAAGGCCAGGTGGGCTTTGGAATGTACTCTGAGGAACTAGAACTGCATCAATTGGAAATCTTTGCAATAACAGAGGTGGTGGAATGGCTAAGATATAAAATATTAATGACTGTTCTCGGTTTCTCAGATAGGCAGGCAGCCATTAAACCTCTGGGCAATATGTTTCTGAATTCAAAAAACGCTCTCGGTTATAACTGATCTCTCGACGAGATGGCTGAACAGTTCAAAAATCAGCTGTTGTGGGTGTCCGACCACGGAGATTTTCCAGGGAATTATACATCAGAGGAGCTGTCAAGGATACGAACTTCGGTATATATTCCAGAAAAACTAGAATCTGTGATCTAGAAGATCTAGAAGATCTGAGTATAGAAGATCAACAAGTGACAGTTGGTTACAGACTTCGGGTTGTAAACGCTCTTCTTGACTTGGAGAAGTATGAGCGCAGGAAAACATGCTCATGGACTAAAGGTTGCAATTGAACACCTTGAGCAGAAGTTGTTAGATCGTCGGGGAAGAGGAGATTATACAATAGGTTAGGTTAGGTTGGCGGAGGATGTTGCCACGACCTAGGTCGTCTAGACAACCACATTGGCCAGATTAAGGCCTATTCTGATGCCTCATCTTCCCTCTTCTCCTTTCGATGAACACACAAAGCTAACAGTCCGTTAATGTACATGCTGGTGCCACACCACCCACATGAAAAGGCAAACGCCTTGATCCTCCAAGGAAAAGAAAAAAGAACCCATCATTCTATTTTTACTTTGACAGAAAATAGGGCATTGACAAAAAAAGTGAAAACTGTCCCCATAGGCGTGGATCTTATGACGCCACAGGCAGATGTTATCATTTCTAATACCAATACGAGACAAATGTTTACTTAACTTATTATGTCCTATTATTATTTCGATAACCATAAACAGATGAGCCTTCTCCATTAGCAACAGACTATCTATGTTCAATTTTGAGCGTTTGTCCCACAAAAGTTTCGTTTGGTCACTTTCGGCTGTTGTATTCCAGCGATTTAACCATGTATTCTTATACTAAATACTAGGTTAGGTTTAAGTGGCAGTCTGCCATCAGTCTCACTTAGACGTTTTCGTCCATTGTCATACCACAGGAACAGAAGAAGGAAGATGCTTTCTAGTTCCTACCCTTGAACCATCCAGATCGCTTTAAAAAGCCCAATAACTTGCCAATGTTCACATCTGCCAAATCAGACAGATTCTCAAAGAATAAGAACCTTAAGTGGAATTCCTTCTGACTGCTAGTGCGGGACGCACACAGACACAATGACTGGGTCATCTGCTCTAACCAATGACAGCAAAGCGGTAGACCTCTAGACCTCGAGTCTATATTAGGCCACATAGTTTTAAAATGTTCAAAGTCCCCTCTTTGTGAGCATCTATCGCTCATTGTCCTTCGGGTCTGGTCCTAAAAACTTAGCTTACATGTCGCTAGAGGCATACCCATAGATACTAGTATCCCTGGAATGTGCAGGGTACTTTCTACTCACGCTTGCTCGTCTGCTTTACAATTCCCTGGAATATCTCTGGGGCCCGGCACCCAGAACAGGTGAATTTTGATCTGTTCAGCCATCTCGTTGAGAGATCTGCGACAGTCGAGGGTGGTTTATGTGTTTAGAAATAGGTGCTCCAGGGATTTAATGGCTGCCTGGCTGTCTGAGAAGATATTTATACCAATCGTCGTAATGACATTATATTTTAGCCATTCCACCATTTCCTTAATTGCAATGATCTCCGCTTGACACACACTGAAGTGGTCGGGTAACCTTTTCGATCATTGCTAAATTGGCCTTGAATATTCCATTAAGAAACAAGGGATGCTTCTCTCATATCAATGGTCCGATTAAAGTTTTAAGCTCAGTGATAAGGGGCCTCCTTTTTATGTCCAGTCTGAACGGTGTGCCGCATTGCGACTTTACACTCCGATCTCTCTACCAACTCGGTTACCAGGGCGCCGATAGCCACCGCTGAACATTTTTTTGATGTTCACCACGGAATTTGAACATAGGCGTTCGGCGTCATAGGCGGACGTGATAATCTATGCGCCACTATGGCCTCCTTATCCTTATAACGCTCCTTAATTTCATGAACCCTTTTTCAATAGTGGTGGGGATACACCCAATATTGACACATGATCAAAGTTTGCATCTGATCATGTGAGCATGTTCGCTTCCTCTGTTCCTGTAATATCCTTATGTCCAGAAACCCTACATGAAGCCATGCTATGATACCGCCGTAGACAATTTAAAACCTCTCGGAGCAGACTATAGAATATATGCTGTGGGTGTTCCCCACATTGCTTTGAGGATTTGTCTGAATAAGCCTAATGGCCTAAAGAGGTCTACGGCTTTACTGTCGCTGGCTAC
The DNA here is from genome assembly GCF_963082655.1 of Stomoxys calcitrans. Lineage (NCBI taxonomy): Eukaryota > Metazoa > Arthropoda > Insecta > Diptera > Muscidae > Stomoxys > Stomoxys calcitrans. The sequence goes on from NC_081553.1 coordinate 183,683,410, forward strand.
AGCAGATGTCTCAATCATTGTCTCTGTCATGACAGGTCACTGTCTGATCGGTAAATATACTGACAGACTAAAGGTTGCATGCAACGACTGCTGCAAAAGCTGAGAAATCATTGAAGAAGAAATGGCTATAGAACATCTGCTATGTGTGTGTCCCGCACTGGCAGTCAGAAGGAGTTCCACTAAAGGTTCTCCTTTCATCGAGATCTTGTCAGAATAAGCGGATGTGGGTGAGCACTCGTATTTTGTTGGGGTATTTAAGCAATCTGGATGGTTCAACTACAATATAAGGCATCCTTCTTTTCGGGTTATCACAATGAAGAGAAACTTCTTAGCGATTTATGTTAGTATTTGGTTGAAGTTGCTCCATTCCTTGGCATAGCCGTCAAATACCCAAAATCCTTTGTTTTGTTATAAATTTGGTAAAAGATCCATTTTGAGGGATGTACAAATGTTTTGTCCTGTTAAACCTTAGCGTTTTTTACTTGTTCCTTATGTTGTCGCTTAATTGAGCTGTGGCATGGAATTGGTTTAAAAAAATCCTTATTTCTTTGACAATTCCTTTGATTAGTTTCACCACTTTTGCCTTCAACTGATTAAAGTTGTGAAATTCCTTAATTTGCTTTGCCTTTTCCCTTTCTTTATAAGGCCGAGAAGCCATTGTAAATGTGGCAGAATTGGTGCAATAATGAATTGGCACAGGAAGTTGAAAGTAAAGCATAAGGAAATGAACACCACACACACACACACACACACCACCAAAGACTATTTCAGAGGACTTTGCACACATGTCATAGCGAACATATGGCTGAAATGGTCATTGTTAAAATGTTCGTGCTATCGTTAGGCATGCTATCATCTTTTCAACTGTCTAAGTGTCTGTCTTTTCACCAATTCGTTTGTCTGATTGTCTGTCCATCCGCATGCAATCTAAGCATTCATTGTTTGAATGAATGCCCTTAGGCCACTTCACCTCTCTTTCATTCGGTCGCCTCTTTTTCTATGCTCTTGTGGTAGGCCCATTTGGCTACGTATGGTGAATTGGCCAAAAGTGTGAATTTGTATGTGAGCGCGCGCGTGTGTGTGTGTGTGTGTTTTGTATGTAAATGTTTAGGCACTTTATAATGTGAATTGTGCATTGCTCAATTTCAGTTTCACACATCCCTTTACATACTACTCGTTGTGAGAATGCAATGAAGTTGAGTGGCAGTGTGTTTGGCTCTTTACATGTCCTTAGTTTGTTGTGCAGTGTTGCCAATTTTGAGTTTTTATAACAGCCAACCAAGGAGAAAGGAAAAAACTGAATATTTTCACATTGAGTTGTTACCAAGTAAGGGTTGGGAGAAAATTTGAAAATTCAATGAAAAAGAGTCTTTGGTTGTGTCTGGAGTTGAAATCGTATGACTGTTAGACTATGGTGCCTTAATTCACTACATCTTTATATAAAATTTGTGTTTTTTTGTCGGTTTGTTTGCTTGTTCCGTATAGACTCAAAAACGACTGAACCGATTAGCTTGAAATTTTCACAGATTGTGTAGGTTGGTCTGGAAGGAATCATAGGCTATATAATTTTTTCATATCGGGAGGGGGTACTTGGACCCAATTTTTGTATTCTTCTCTTTAATACCTTTCATTTGATATCCATATTGTCTTTATCGGTCCACTTTTGAATTTCGGTGGGGGAGGGTCCGCCCACTTACCCCAAAAGCACTACCCAAAAATAAAAGTGGAGCGATCGGAACAATATGGGATTCAAAGGAAAGGTATTGAAGAGTAGAGTACGAATTTCATAATAAAAGTTGGGTCCAAGTACCTGGGGGGCCGCCCCTGCTCCAAGACCTCTTAAAATAGGTTTATTTGACGATCATGACAATATGGGACTCAAATGAAAGGTTTTCGATAGTAGATTACGAATATGGTCGGGAAGAAGAAATATGCTTTATAAATTGTTGATATCGGAAGGGGGGCAGACCCTCCCCCTTACCCCAAAAGTCCTACCCAAAAATAAAAGTGGAGCGATCGGAATAATATGGGATTCAAATGAAAGGTATTCAAGAGTAGAGTACGAATTTCATAATTAAAGTTAGGTCCAAGTACCTGGGGGGCCGCCCCAGTCCCAAGACCCCTTAAAATAGGTTTATTTGACGATCATGACAATGTGGGACTCAAATGAAAGGTCTTCGATAGTATATTACGAATATGGTCGGGAAGAAGAAATATGCTTTATAATTTGTTGATATCGGAAGGGGGGCGGACGCTCCCCGTTGACCCAAAAGTCCTACCCAAAAATAAAAGTGGAGCGATCGGAATAATATGGGATTCATATGAGAGGTATTTAAGAGTAGAGTACGAATTTTATAATAAAAGTTGGGTCCAAGTACCTGGGGAGCCGCCCCAACCCCAAGACCCCTTAAAGTAGGTCTATTTGACGATCATGACAATATGGGACTTAAATGAAAGGTTTTCGATAGTAGATTACGAATATGGTCGGAAAGAAGATATATGCTTTATAGTTTGTTGATATTGGACCGATAAAGACAATATGGATATCAAATGAAAGGTATTAAAGAGTAGAATACGAATATGGTATTAAAAATTGGGTCCAAGTACCCAGGAAATCGCCCTAACCCCAAAATTTCTAAAAACAGACAAATTGGGCGTCCATATCAATATGGGGCTTAAATGGAAGGTATTCGGGAGAAGATTACGAATCTGTAGGGGGTCACCCCACTCCCCCCCCAAAAAAAAAAACTCCCCAAATGGCCATACGACCCATCGCAACTATATGGGACTCGGTTTTTTGTTTGTTCTGTAGAATCAAAAAAAGGAAACATAGATTATATAATTTTTAGATATCGGCGGGAGGGGGGAACCTCCCCCTTACATCAAAAACGCCACCCAAATCCAAAAGAGGGGTGATGGGCACAATATGGGTATCAAATGAAAGGTATTGGAGACTAGAAAATGAATATCGTATTAAAAATTTGGGTACCCAGCGGGCCTCCCGAGCCAACCCCAAAACTCCTCTAAACAGTAATATTCGACGTTTCTATCAATATGGGACTCAAATGAAAAGTATTCGGCAGTAGTTTACAAATATGGCAAAAAAATTAGGTCCAAGTAATGGGAGTTTGCCTCACCTATAAATACCCCCACATGTGCATATCAGCTGACCATGGCTATATAGGATTCAAATGAAAGGTATTTGGGAGTAGATTAAAAATGTGACATTAGCTTTTGCGTTCAAGTCAAGGTGGCTCTTTGCCTCCTAAAAATACAACGTCGAATAGATTAATTGACCCATTATGGCAATATGGGACTCAAATGAAAGGTATTTGAGAGTAGAAAACGAATTTGATATCCAATTTTTTTGGGGTACGCCCTAAATCACCCCTTAAACTGAACTTTATTTCCGACTATAGCAATATGGAGCTCAAATGAACGGTGTTTGGGAGTAAAGAACGAATTTGATATCTATTTTTAGGGCAAAGTGCCTGTGGCCTCCCCAGCCCCAAAACACCCTCCAACGGTTCATACTTACGGACCATGACAAAATGGGGTTCAAAGTAAAGGGATTTGGATTTGTCTCCCATTACCCTAATTTCTAAAATACCAGATCTCGCAGATTGGTAATACGATTAGTTCGAAATTTTTTGCCCTCTAACAATCACCAAAAAATAACATGATTTCCATTGTTGGGTACGGGTGCCGCGGGGACAGCCCAAAACCCGCCAAATGGATATATGAACCAATCACGGCAATATAGAGCCATGTGTTTGGGGAGCCGCCCCACCCCAAAATACCTCCCTATTATATAAAAGCTATTTGGGTGGTAATTTTTATCGATTTTCGGGAAATTTATATTAATTTTCGGGACAACGAGCCTGGGATCCACCCCACCTTCAAACACAACTTATTTACCGATCATGCCATTATGGGGTTCATCGTAATGGCATGATCGGGGCGGCTCCCCAAACCCATGGCTCTATGTTGCCGTGATTGGTCCATATATCCATTTGGCGGATTTTGGAAAGTAGACCGCGAATTTTATATTTATTTTAATGGTCATGTGACCACCCCCGATATGACCCCTAAACCGGAAATATTTGCCAAAACTGTAGTATGGAATTCAAAAGAAAGGCATTGGGAAATAGAGTAAAAATTTGCCCGGAACCGAGCAGGGTCAAACTTTTCATACATCAATGAGTGCTTTTCGATTTCAAGTTTATCAACGATAAGGCACCTTTTTTATAGCCGAGTCCGTACGATGTGCCGCAGTGCGACTCGTCTTTGGGGAGAATTTTTAACATGACCATGCATGGTATGGTACCTCGCAAATGTCGCCAGTATTAAGGGATAACCACCGCTTGAAATTTTGTCCGAGGTTCAGCCAGGATTCGAACGCAGACATTCAGCGTCATAGGCGGACATAGGCTACAGTAGCACGATATTCACATTCAGGGCGCAGCGTAGCGGGCCCTGTCCAGCTAGTTTGGCATATTTATGGCAACCCTTCTGCTATTAACATACAACTGCACACATGAATGCTTCTAAGCTGCAATAGTCTGAGAGTGTTCAGCGTACATCTTGTACTCACTTCATTTTTGTAGGCTCACAGATGAAGAGCATCAACATTCATGTTGCTCGCTCACACTTACATGTTAACACATTTAATGCAGTCATGTGTATACATCCGTGCCAGCAAACATATGTGGCGGTAAATGCGAGTACCATGTAGAGGTGTTTTCTTCTGGCAATCAGACTTTGCTTATTTGTCTTTTTTTTCTCTCGTTGGAAAGGGAAGTGGCTTCTTTTTCTCTGTTCGGGTGAGCCTATGCTTGTTGCCAAAAGCCAAGGAGCAAAGTAATTGCAAACACAATAACTTGTACTACACAAGGGGTTAACAGAAGTTTGCCCCCCCCCCCCCCCAACTTCAAACCCCCAATCACCAGCACAAAAAAAGATAGTCTCAAAAGAAAATCACCGTCATTGTTTGGCCTCTTTTCATCACTACGCTTCGCTTTCATTCATTCATGGTGTAGGTATATACAACAAACACTGAAATGGTCTATGGCAAATGAACTACAACGACAAAAAAATAAAGGATAGAGCATCTCAGAGAAAATGGAAACAAATAAATTGAGAAATGACTCCAAAAAGAGTGAAAAAGAAATTTTAAGGTATAGTTGTTCTAAAGCAAAGAATATCTTTAAATGCTGAAAAGTTGGCCCTTTTTAATCTTTGCCACCAAAGCATAAAAAAATGACTCAAGTCTGTGAATAGTAAATCATACGGAAAAGTAACAAAGAGGATTTAAATTTTAACTTGTTGATGTGTGTTGTCCTTTTTGGGTCTTAAACACACTATTATTAGCTTAATTTTCTATGGCTAATCACGAGAAGGGTCGTTTAGGGCCTTTAGCGTCAGGAAAACTCCCAGGCTTATTTCATTCTTCTTTTTGGGGGACTCCTGTGGGTATGAGTGATTTTTGTGTGTTTGTTCTGTTACTCATACGACCGTGTGGACCTTAAAATACAAAATGATATTCGGTAGAATATTTTTATACCCACCACCGAAGGATGGGGGTTTATTCGTTTTGTCATTACGTTTGCAACACATCGAAATATCCATTTCCGACCCTATAAAGTATATATATTCTTGATCAGATCTAAGACGATCTAGCCATGTCCGTCCGTCTGTCCGCCCGTCTGTTGAAATCACGCTACAGTCTTTAAAAATAGAGATATTGAGCTGACATTTTGCACAGATTCTTTTTTTGTCCATAAGCAGGTTAAGTTCGAAGATGGGCTATATCGGATTATATCTTGATATAGCCCTCATATAGACCGATCCGCCGATATAGGGTCTTAGGCTAATAAAAACCACATTTATTATCCGATTTTCCTGAAATTTCGGAAAGTGAGTTGTGTTAGGCCCTTAGATATTCTGACTAAGTTTGACCCAGATCGGCTCAGATTTGGATATAGCTGCCATATAGGCCGATCCACCGATTTAGGGTCTTAGGCCCATAAAAACCACATTTATTATTTGATTTTGCTGACATTTTGGACAGTGAGTTGTCTTAGGTCAGTCGACATCTCAGTTCAGTTTGGGTCAGATTGGTCCAGATTTGGATATAGCTGCCATATAGGCCGATCTCTTGATTTAAGGTCTTGCGCCCATAAAAGGCGCATTTATTGTCCGATCTCTCCGAAATTAGCGACAGTGAGTTGTGTTAGGCCATTCGACATCCTTCTTCAATTTGGCCTAGATCGGTCCAGATTTGGATATAGCTGCCATATAGACCGATCTCTCGATTTAAAGTTTTGGGTCCATTAAAAGTGCATTTATTGTCCGATTTTGCCAAAATTTGGGACAGTGAGTTGCGTTGTGGCCTTCGACATCCTTCTTCAATTTGGCCCAGATCGGTCCAGATTTGGATATAGCTGCCATATAGACCGATCTCTCGATTTAAGGTTTTAGACCCATAAAAGGCGCAATTATTGTCCGATGTCGCCAAAATTTGGGAGAGTGAGTTGTGTTAGGCCCTTCGACATCCATCTTCAATATGGGCCAGATCGGTCTAGATTTGAATATAGCTGCCATATAGACCGTCCACCGATTTACGGTCTTAGGCCTATAAAAGCTACATTTATAATCTGATTTTGCTGAAATTTTGGACAGTGAGTTGCCTTAGGTCATTCGACATCTCAGTTCAGTTTGGGTCAGATTGGTCTAGATTTGGATATAGCTGCCATATAGGCCGATCTCTTGATTTAAGGTCTTGCGCACATAAAAGGCGCATTTATTGTCCAATTTTGCCAAAATTTGGGACATTGAATTGTGTTAGGCCCTTCGACATTCTTCTTAAATATGGGCCAGATCGGTTCAGATTTGGATATAGCTGCCATATAGACCGATCTCTCGATTTAAAGTTTTAGACCCATAAAAGGGGCATTTATTGTCCGAAGTCGCCGAAATTTGGGACAGTTAGTTAGGTTAAACTTCTCGGCATAATTCTGCAATATGGCATTGATCGGTTCAGATTTGGATATAGCTACCATTACCGATCTCACGATTTAAGGTTTTAGGCCCCTAAAAGGCGCATTTATTGTCCGATGTCGCCCAAATTTGGGACAGTGAGTTGTGTTGGGGCCTTCGACATCCTTCTACAATTTGGCTCAGATCGGTCCAGATTTGAATATAGCTGCCATATAGACCGATCTCACGATTTAAGGTTTTGGGCCCATAAAAGGCGCATGTCGCCCAAATTTGGGACGGTGAGTTGTGTTAAGGCCTTCGACATCTTTCTTCAATTTGGCTCAGATCGGTTCAGATTTGGATATAGCTGCCATATAGACCGATCTCTCGATTTAAGGTTTAGGGGCCATAAAAAGCACATTTATTGTCCGATTTCGCCGAAATTTGGGACACTGAGTTGTGTTGGGCTCTTCGACATTTTTCTGAAACTTGCCCAAATCGGTCCGGATTTGGATATAGCTGTCATATAGACCGATATCTCGATTTAAAGTCTTGGCCAAGTAAGAAAGCTTTAAGTTTGTGTGAGCTAAACTTTGGATACCCACCAACACGGACAATCCCATCGCAGCCTGTTCTGTGTACCGGATTGACCCTATGGGACCTTTCATCGGCCATGGGCTGCTGCCTCAGTGTATGTGTTTGTCGTTTTTATATCCTGCACTACCAATGTGGTACAGGGCCAAGTAATGTGGTACAGGGCCAAGAAGGATTGTAACCGATAGACTTAGAATCAATTCCTAATTCGATTTAGCTATGTCAGTCTGTCTGTGTGTCCATGTATTCTTGGGATCAAGGTAAAGGTCGCATTTTTGTCGCAGGTCTTTTTTATTGGTCTGAGGACGTACGCGCTTGATTTTGAATTCGGATCATACTTCGATCGATATATCCTTTATATATCTTTCATACGATATGACCTTTTAAAGCTGTAGAGGACACAATTTTGGTTCGACCTTTACAAAATTTAGCACGAAGCATTTTGTTTAACGTCTACATATGTGTGCAAAATTTCATAAAAATCGGATCAGATTTATCTATAGTTCCCATATACATTCCTCATCCGATGTGGCTTTAATATCCACACTTTTGATCCGATCTTTACAAAATTTAGTGTGAGTGTTTTCTTTGACGTCTCAATACAAAATATCATCAAAATGGGGTCAGCTTTGGATATATCCCCCATTTATTGGGTTGCCCAAAAAGTAGTTGCGGATTTTTCATATAGTCGGCGTTGACAAATTTTTTCACAGCTTGTGACTCTGTAATTGCATTCTTTCTTCTGTCAGTTATCAGCTGTTACTTTTAGCTTGCTTTAGAAAAAAAGTGTAAAAAAGTATATTTGATTAAAGTTCATTCTAAGTTTTATTAAAAATGCATTTACTTTCTTTTAAAAAATCCGCAATTACTTTTTGGGCAACCCAATATATTTCTCATCCGATATGGTCTATTAAGGCCGAATAAGCCACAACTTTGGCCCTATCTTTACAAAATTGCATGAGGTATTCTATTTGACGTACCATTATGTGTGCGCAATTTCAATAAAATCGGCTTAGATTCCGATACAGCTCTTACATATATCTTTCTTCGGATATGGTCTTTAAAGGCTGTAAAAGCCACAATTTTCGTCCGATTTTTACCAAAATTTGCATGAGGTAATTTGTTTGGGATGGTCAAATGTATTAAGACCATGTCCAAACTGAAACTTTAGTAGACGACATGGGAGTGAGAGCAGAGACAACAAAAGACATGTTGAGGCGTTTGATGAAAACCCATTTTCCAATGGATACGACGGGACTTACAGAGACACCCGAATCTTGGAATAATGATGTTGACCGAAGGTTTATAATGGTGAATGAATCCTTGAGGAACTTCAAACCATTTAAGTTACCCGGACCGGATGGAATATTTCCGGCCTTACTACAGAAAGAGACAGACTAGACAGAGACCACCGTAGCGCAGACGTTAGCATGTCCGCCTATGACGCTGAAAGCCTAGGTTCTAATCCTGGCAGGACCATCAGAATAATTTAAAATTTTGTGGTTATTCCCTCTTAATGCTGGCGACATTTGTGAGGTGCTTTGCCATGTAAAAACGTCTACCCAAAGAGGTTTCGCACTGTGGCACGCCGTTCGGACACGGTTATAAAAAGGAGGCCCCTTATTATTAAGCTAAAAACTTGATTCGGACTGCCCTCATTGATTTGTGAGAAGCCTGGCAGGAGACAAGGGACGAAAGCCTGGCAGGAAACAAGGGTGGTGTTTATACCCCAGCCAGGCAAGGCTTGTTATGCGACACCAAAGGCCTACAGACCTATAAGCCTTAGGGCCTTTCCACTCAGAACCATGGAACGTATTGTGGACACCATGATAAAGAGTAGGACATCCAGCGAACTGCTCAACTATAAACAGCATGCCTATGTAAAGCAAAGGTCGGTGGAGACTGCCCTGCACGAGATTGTGCATAAAATAGAAGAATCCTTCGATGCCAAAACGTACGTTAAAAGCCTCTTCACATCGAAGGGGCTTTTAACAATGTGCGGACCGACACACTGATTCAATGCTTATACCAGTACTGGGTGGACTCGGTCCTTAGAGACTGGATATACCATATGCTAAGGAACAGGTGGATAAATTGTGTGTCCTATGACATAAATATAAGGGAGAAAGTGGCACAAGGCACGCCACTGGGGGGCATTTTATCGCCTCTCCAATGGGTGACCACCATAAATGATCTATAACGGATGTCTACTAGGGAAGGGGCTTGTTATAATACTTCAAAGGAGTAAGGATACGAACGAGCTATGAAGAAGGGCCGAAAGGGTCTTGCATATGGTATATGACTGGGCTAGACCCTGAGGTCTCAATGGTAACCCATAGAAGACTGAAATATTCCCGTGTACGAGGAAGACGAAGGTGAGTCAATTTAACGCACCACGTTTCCTCAATAAGACGATTTCGATATCTGTTAAGGTCAAATACTTAGGTGTGATTTTGGACAGGAAACTGAATTGGGAGTGTCACATTCAGGAACGTACTGAGATGGCTCACAGATATTGGGCCCCATGTAGACGGGCCGTAGCCTCGAAATGGGGCCTGAATCCGAGGATAGGGCACTGGATACAGGCGCGTGTTTCGACCAATACTCACTTACGCCTTAGTAGTTTGGTGGACTGTAAATGCAAATTTTGCCCATGAACATTCCACTAAGGAACAGGGGCAAACTTCTTACATATCAATGAGTGCTGTCCGATTCAAGTTCAAGCTCAATGATAAGGGGCCATCTTTTTATAGCCGAGTCCGAGCGGCGTGCCACAGTGCGACACCTCTGTGGAGAGAAGTTTTACATGGCATAGTACCTTACAAATGTTGCCAGCATTAAGAGAGGATAACCACCACTGAAAATTTTTTTCTCATGGTCTCGCCTGGTTTCGAACCCAGGCGTTCAGCGTCATAGGCGGACATGCTAACCTCTCCTTTGGTGGACTGCTCTGGAGAAAAGGTGCAACATAAGGACCATAAAACAGGTTCAGACAACATGTTGTCTTAGCATAGGCGGAGAAATGAGGACCACGGCCACTAGGGAACTGGAGACTATTCTTGATATACGATTCATTGACATATAGATTAAGTGCGAGGCAGCCACTGCGGTTATGAGACTTAAGGCGATCGGAAAATGGATTGAGGATGGGAGCAGCTCATGCCAAATGTCGCCAACCACCGCTTTGTGCGATGTTCTCGCCAGGATTCGAACTCGTTCAGCGTCATAGGCTACAATGTCTCGAATTCAATATCCGCATTCAGGGTGAAGTGTCCCCACCTAAAATGATATTAGAGAGTTAAAGAAGGCGCAGCGGAGCGAGCCCGGTTCGGCTAGTACACTAAAACATTTCATATATATGAAGCAAAAATGAACCCCTCAGCTAAGCTTCGTTGTATATCCTTCCAAATCGTATCGCTAGCACTAACCACAAGAGCTCTTTTTCACAGAAGGAACAAAGCCAGAGAGAGGTAGTTCCGGATAACATATTTGGCCTAATCTAGTGAGTACACTACGCCACTAAAAAAAGGCAAACGTGCCTTTGAAATCGATAAATTTGGAGCTCAACCCACTCACACAGTCCTGCACATGGATCCTAGTATACGCAGTGCTCTTTTCTTCCCAAAAGCCGAACTGGGATGGGAATGTATCCCACTTGCAGCATTGTCGAAGTTAAGTCTACCATTATCCTCTCCAAAAACTTTTGCAAGCACGTGGTAGAGCCTAACTTACCTACGCGATCTTGGATTGCTCCTCAATCAGGAGATTTTAGAAGGACTCGGACACTTTTCGATATTCATGGTAAATAACCTTATTCGACACACTGGATGGGAATCGACTCTACATGATTTTGTATAGCCTTTTAACTGCTTTTACACATCTCT